>NC_086445.1:900779932-901079932 GCF_028390025.1 Pseudophryne corroboree | reverse complement strand
AAAGCCAGTTTGTGCAAGGGCCTCCAAATTGCCTCTTTTTCCTGCCAGTATAAGTACGGACTGTGTGACGTGCCTACTTGGATGCGGTCACTCATATAATCCTCCACCATTCTATCAATGTTGAGAGAATCATATGCAGTGACAGTAGACGACATGTCCGTAATCGTTGTCAGGTCCTTCAGTCCGGACCAGATGTCAGCATCAGCAGTCGCTCCAGACTGCCCTGCATCACCGCCAGCGGGTGGGCTCGGAATTCTGAGCCTTTTCCTCGCACCCCCAGTTGCGGGAGAATGTGAAGGAGGAGATGTTGACAGGTCGCGTTCCGCTTGACTTGACAATTTTGTCACCAGCAGGTCTTTCAACCCCAGCAGACTTGTGTCTGCCGGAAAGAGAGATCCAAGGTAGGCTTTAAATCTAGGATCGAGCACGGTGGCCAAAATGTAGTGCTCTGATTTCAACAGATTGACCACCCGTGAATCCTTGTTAAGCGAATTAAGGGCTCCATCCACAAGTCCCACATGCCTAGCGGAATCGCTCCGTGTTAGCTCCTCCTTCAATGTCTCCAGCTTCTTCTGCAAAAGCCTGATGAGGGGAATGACCTGACTCAGGCTGGCAGTGTCTGAACTGACTTCACGTGTGGCAAGTTCAAAGGGCATCAGAACCTTGCACAACGTTGAAATCATTCTCCACTGCGCTTGAGACAGGTGCATTCCACCTACTATATCGTGCTCAGTTGTATAGGCTTGAATGGCCTTTTGCTGCTCCTCCAACCTCTGAAGCATATAGAGGGTTGAATTCCACCTCGTTACCACTTCTTGCTTCAGATGATGGCAGGGCAGGTTCAGTAGTTTTTGGTGGTGCTCCAGTCTTCTGTACGTGGTGCCTGTACGCCGAAAGTGTCCCGCAATTCTTCTGGCCACCGACAGCATCTCTTGCACGCCCCTGTCGTTTTTTAAAAAATTCTGCACCACCAAATTCAAGGTATGTGCAAAACATGGGACGTGCTGGAATTTGCCCATATTTAATGCACAAACAATATTGCTGGCGTTGTCCGATGCCACAAATCCACAGGAGAGTCCAATTGGGGTAAGCCATTCCGCGATGATCTTCCTCAGTTGCCGTAAGAGGTTTTCAGCTGTGTGCGTATTCTGGAAAGCGGTGATACAAAGCGTAGCCTGCCTAGGAAAGAGTTGGCGTTTGCGAGATGCTGCTACTGGTGCCGCCGCTGCTGTTCTTGCGGCGGGAGTCCATACATCTACCCAGTGGGCTGTCACAGTCATATAGTCCTGACCCTGCCCTGCTCCACTTGTCCACATGTCCGTGGTTAAGTGGACATTGGGTACAACTGCATTTTTTAGGACACTGGTGAGTCTTTTTCTGACGTCCGTGTACATTCTCGGTATCGCCTGCCTAGAGAAGTGGAACCTAGATGGTATTTGGTAACGGGGGCACACTGCCTCAATAAATTGTCTAGTTCCCTGTGAACTAACGGCAGATACCGGACGCACGTCTAACACCAACATAGTTGTCAAGGCCTCAGTTATCCGCTTTGCAGCAGGATGACTGCTGTGATATTTCATCTTCCTCGCAAAGGACTGTTGAACAGTCAATTGCTTACTGGAAGTAGTACAAGTGGGCTTACGACTTCCCCTCTGGGATGACCATCGACTCCCAGCAGCAACAACAGCAGCGCCAGCAGCAGTAGGCGTTACACGCAAGGATGCATTGGAGGAATCCCAGGCAGGAGAGGAATCGTCAGAATTGCCAGTGACATGGCCTGCAGGACTATTGGCATTCCTGGGGAAGGAGGAAATTGACACTGAGGGAGTTGGTGGGGTGGTTTGCGTGAGCTTGGTTACAAGAGGAAGGGATTTACTGGTCAGTGGACTGCTTCCGCTGTCACCCAAAGTTTTTGAACTTGTCACTGACTTATTATGAATGCGCTGCAGGTGACGTATAAGGGAGGATGTTCCGAGGTGGTTAACGTCCTTACCCCTACTTATTACAGCTTGACAAAGGGAACACACGGCTTGACACCTGTTGTCCGCATTTCTGGTGAAATACCTCCACACCGAAGAGCTGATTTTTTTGGTATTTTCACCTGGCATGTCAACGGCCATATTCCTCCCACGGACAACAGGTGTCTCCCCGGGTGCCTGACTTAAACAAACCACCTCACCATCAGAATCCTCCTGGTCAATTTCCTCCCCAGCGCCAGCAACACCCATATCCTCCTCATCCTGGTGTACTTCAACACTGACATCTTCAATCTGACTATCAGGAACTGGACTGCGGGTGCTCCTTCCAGCACTTGCAGGGGGCGTGCAAATGGTGGAAGGCGCATGCTCTTCACGTCCAGTGTTGGGAAGGTCAGGCATCGCAACCGACACAATTGGACTCTCCTTGTGGATTTGGGATTTCGAAGAATGCACAGTTCTTTGCTGTGCTGCTTTTGCCAGCTTGAGTCTTTTCATTTTTCTAGCGAGAGGCTGAGTGCTTCCATCCTCATGTGAAGCTGAACCACTAGCCATGAACATAGGCCAGGGCCTCAGCCGTTCCTTGCCACTCCGTGTGGTAAATGGCATATTGGCAAGTTTACGCTTCTCCTCCGACAATTTTATTTTAGGTTTTGGAGTCCTTTTTTTTCTGATATTTGGTGTTTTGGATTTGACATGCTCTGTACTATGACATTGGGCATCGGCCTTGGCAGACGACGTTGCTGGCATTTCATCGTCTCGGCCATGACTAGTGGCAGCAGCTTCAGCACGAGGTGGAAGTGGATCTTGATCTTTCCCTAATTTTGGAACCTCAACATTTTTGTTCTCCATATTTTAATAGGCACAACTAAAAGGCACCTCAGGTAAACAATGGAGATGGATACTAGTATACAATTATGGACTGCCTGCCGAGTGCAGACACAGAGGTAGCCACAGCCGTGAACTACCGTACTGTACTGTGTCTGCTGCTAATATAGACTGGTTGATAAAGAGATGTCTATGTAACTATGTATGTATAAAGAAGAAAGAAAAAAAAACCACGGTTAGGTGGTATACAATTATGGACGGACTGCCTGCCGAGTGCAGACACAGAGGTAGCCACAGCCGTGAACTACCGTACTGTACTGTGTCTGCTGCTAATAATATAGACTGGTTGATAAAGAGATGTCGTAGTAGTATGTATGTATAAAGAAGAAAGAAAAAAAAACCACGGTTAGGTGGTATACAATTATGGACGGACTGCCTGCCGAGTGCAGACACAGAGGTAGCCACAGCCGTGAACTACCGTACTGTACTGTGTCTGCTGCTAATATAGACTGGTTGATAAAGAGATGTCTATGTAACTATGTATGTATAAAGAAGAAAGAAAAAAAAACCACGGTTAGGTGGTATACAATTATGGACGGACTGCCTGCCGAGTGCAGACACAGAGGTAGCCACAGCCGTGAACTACCGTACTGTACTGTGTCTGCTGCTAATATAGACTGGTTGATAAAGAGATGTCTATGTAACTATGTATGTATAAAGAAGAAAGAAAAAAAAACCACGGTTAGGTGGTATACAATTATGGACGGACTGCCTGCCGAGTGCAGACACAGAGGTAGCCACAGCCGTGAACTACCGTACTGTACTGTGTCTGCTGCTAATATAGACTGGTTGATAAAGAGATGTCTATGTAACTATGTATGTATAAAGAAGAAAGAAAAAAAAACCACGGTTAGGTGGTATACAATTATGGACGGACTGCCTGCCGAGTGCAGACACAGAGGTAGCCACAGCCGTGAACTACCGTACTGTACTGTGTCTGCTGCTAATATAGACTGGTTGATAAAGAGATGTCGTAGTAGTATGTATGTATAAAGAAGAAAAAAAAACCACGGTTAGGTGGTATACAATTATGGACGGACTGCCTGCCGAGTGCAGACACAGAGGTAGCCACAGCCGTGAACTACCGTACTGTGTCTGCTGCGACTGGATGATAAATGATATAAAAAATATATATATATCACTACTGCAGCCGGACAGGTATATATTATATATTATATAATGACGGACCTGCTGGACACTGTCTGTCAGCAGAATGAGTTTTATTTTTATAGAATAAAAAAAACAACAACACACAAGTGAAGTCACACGACGAGTGTTTAACTTTTTCAGGCAATCACAATATAAGTATACTACTAACTAACTATACTGGTGGTCAGTGTGGTCAGGTCACTGGTCAGTCACACTGGCAGTGGCACTCCTGCAGCAAAAGTGTGCACTGTTTAATTTTAATATAATATTATGTACTCCTGGCTCCTGCTATAACCTATAACTGGCACTGCAGTGCTCCCCAGTCTCCCCCACAATTATAAGCTGTGTGAGCTGAGCAGTCAGACAGATATATAATATATATAGATGATGCAGCACACTGGGCTGAGCCTGAGCAGTGCACACAGATATGGTATGTGACTGAGTCACTGTGTGTATCGCTTTTTTCAGGCAGAGAACGGATATATTAAATAAACTGCACTGTCTGGTGGTCACTCACTATATAATATTATGTACTCCTGGCTCCTGCTATAACCTATAACTGGCACTGCAGTGCTCCCCAGTCTCCCCCACAATTATAAGCTGTGTGAGCTGAGCAGTCAGACAGATATATAATATATATAGATGATGCAGCACACTGGGCTGAGCCTGAGCAGTGCACACAGATATGGTATGTGACTGAGTCACTGTGTGTATCGCTTTTTTCAGGCAGAGAACGGATATATTAAATAAACTGCACTGTCTGGTGGTCACTCACTAGTAAACTCTCTGCACTCTCTACACTTCTACAGTACTCCTCCTAGTCCTAAGCTCCAGTAAATCTCTCTCTCTTATAATCTAAATGGAGAGGACGCCAGCCACGTCCTCTCCCTATCAATCTCAATGCACGTGTGAAAATGGCGGCGACGCGCGGCTCCTTATATAGAATCCGAGTCTCGCGAGAATCCGACAGCGTCATGATGACGTTCGGGCGCGCTCGGGTTAACCGAGCAAGGCGGGAAGATCCGAGTCGCTCGGACCCGTGAAAAAAAACATGAAGTTCGGGCGGGTTCGGATTCAGAGAAACCGAACCCGCTCATCTCTAATTTTTTCTTAATATCATATCAAATTTAACCGGCAGATGAAACTTAACTGGAAGATGAAAAAAATACAATTAAAGTTATCCAAAATTATTTTATAAAAAAAAAAAAAATTATATTGGTGAAAAATAAATTAGGTTTTCAAACATCAGAACATCAACTCATCACCATTGGAATATCAGTAACATCGCGTCCAGCACAGTTTTCTTATCTGAGCAGCCACCAGTACACACTAGGGGGCTCAATGGGGCGGGGGTTAATTTACATTTCTCCAGAGGCTGCTAATGTATGCAGCCGCTTGGTGGGAGGTCCTGCTGTGCTGACCGATCAGCAGTGATCAGCAGCATGGCAGACTCTGGGGCACGGTGCAGGGAACAAGCAAAGGAACCGGGAGGTCCCTCTGAAAGCAGAAGCAGCTGTGGGAAATTCTCTTCCTGCAGCCGCCCACACTATGTATCTGACTGGTCGCATCATTTGCGACCAGATAAGACAACGCACTGCATGGTGCAGTCGCAAATGATGTGACCATGCCAGGCAAGTGGCTAAATAAGTACTGACTATAACACATTAATATACTTTAAGTTACGTTAATATATTGAAAACTGAAGAGACTTGGCATTGCCAGGCCCCACAAAAAATTTGGAGGAACATCTAGTGATTCAACTGCACATGTAGAGTCAATCAGGGCTATTTAGGGCTTCATAGCACATGCCCCAGACTTATTTATTTTTAAAACAGTCTCTTATTCTCTTCCGTGGGTGCTGCAGGAATGTAGACTACCATTGCTGGACCTTCCGCCAGACTGGAGACCAGCCAGACCGGGTAAGGCTAGCACAAGGAGGCTGAAGACAATGGTGAGGGACGTCAGCCAGAACGTGGTGAGTGGCAGTATGTTAGTTATCCAATTGCTGTTTCCAAGCTAAGTAGCTTGTATAATAATGTTCCCTTGCCGGAAATGCCATCCTTATGAACAAATTACCAATGTTAAAGATGAACATGTATTCTCACCATTTTGGAGATGATGAGACTTATATAAATGTATCCAGTACAATTTACATTGATTTGTTACATGAATAGTAGATCATATTTGTTACTTTACTGCACAAAGTAGACTTGCTGTCAAATCTTTGCTAATGTCAGATTTAGCAGGTGGATAAAACCTTTAAACAACACTGACAGCGATTTCACTGAGAATTTTGTGACACCGTCGGGCATAAACCAAAGGATTTTGATAGTCACATCAGCGGTAGAATATAAGTAAGGAAAAAAGCATGTGTCTCCACAAAAGATCTCTCATAGTCTTAACAAAGACATTCTAAATCAGAACTGAAATAAGACTGTAATTGTGCTTTCTCTGAATTGCTTGGATGTACAATGCCCTCATCAGAAAGTAAAATCTCATTTGCATTTAGATAAAGAGTTATTTGGAAAAGACAAGAACAAAAAAAGACACCAAAAGTCTTCTGCCGTCATCCAGTTTTCTGACTTGCTGCAATAATTTACATTTCTTATCAAGACATTCGCCCGCTAAAACAAGGGTTGACATCAGCCAATTAACCTCCATACTCAGAAAGCCACATGGGGCATAGTTTTCACTACTAGGAAATAATTTTTTCCTGAAAGACTATCACATTCATTTTCTGATCTATGTTCATGCATATTTATAAGGACTGAGTGAAGAACACCCATTATAGTGTACTGAGAATGAATGTTTCCTGCAATTAAAAAATAATAACAGGAACTTCACCTAATAAATAAATAAGGGTTAGTTGGTATTTTTAATAATGTCTCATTTCTCCTGCTACTGACGTGTTCATCATCTATGCTTTTTAACCTTCTATCGCAGCGGTCGCCAACCCGTCCCTCGCGAGCGATGGGTAGCTTGGCACCGCTTCTTAAGTAGCTCACTGTGGGTGCATGCAAATTAATATGGTGCTGGTGGTAAGCCAATCAGAGCTCGCTCACCGGCTCCTGATTGGCTGGCGGCCCGCACCATATTTCAAATGGCCGCGCGGTGGCGATGTTATCTCAGAGCCGGTACTTCAGTGAGGACAGAGCAGGAGACTGAGGCACACCACACGCTGTGCTAGTGCGGGCTCTCCTCATCTCCGCCCCAGACACACATAAGCAAGTGGCGGCTGCAAAAATTGTGAGTACTACCTGTATCTGGCACTGCAAAAGGGGGGGGGGGGGCCATTATTTGTGTATCTGGCACTGCAGGGGGGGCTTTATTTGGGTATCTAGCACTCCAGGTGGGCATTATTTGTGTATCTGGCACTGCAGGGGGGGGCATTATATGTGTATCTGCCACTGTTGGGGGGGCATTACTGTTGCGAGGCCACACCCACTTTCACAGGAATGCACGCGCATTGGGGGGAGGGGGGAGTTCTTCCAGAGGTCTTATTTTCCGAAAGTAGCACAGACCCCAATTAAGGTTTAAGACCAAATGTCTCCCAATTGCAAATGCGCAGATCGCAGCCAAGCATCTGAAGTCGGACCATTTACTGATGATAGAACTATTTCCCGCTGGTTTCAGACCATCGATGGCTAGTAACCACTGATGGTAGATGGCCATCCCTAAGACATAGGGGTTCCTGCCTCACAGTTCTGGGGCCATTGGTTTAATTAACATCAGTGTACAATATGTGTGGAGTTTGATGGAGATACTTATCAAAGCTTGGAGAGAGATAAAGTGGAGAGAGATAAAGGGGTCTATTTACTAAGCTTTGGATGGAGATAAAGTTGTTGGAGATAAAGTATCAACCAATCAGCTCCTATTAGTTTTCCAACGTAGGGTTCTATGTACTGTGTTAAGAAAAGGGTGAAAAACACTAAAGACAGAGAAACTCTATGTACAGACCACTTCTCAATAGGTACTGTGAGGATACGGATTCTCTGATCACTCAGGTAAACAGTTTAGTAAAGTGGCAAATGCCCTTTATTGTAAATATACACACACAGTACACTAAAACAGTAACTATTACAAGCCAGGATGGTATCTTACTTACTAAGTCTCCACAGTAGTTTAGAATTACAGTCTCCTGATGTTACATGCCAGCAGTAGTTCTGTGTCTCCTGGTCTGGACTACCAGCTCACACAATACCCTTCGCAACAGATTCTCGCCACTGACGGCACCGCAATGCCTAGTCAGCACATGCATTCCAGAAGTACCTCTACTCTCTGACCTTCTGTGTAGATCTCACCCTCAGTGCACGTCCAGTAGCCTCTTGAAACCAGTGGATTCCAACAATGCTTCTAGGCCTCAGCACACTGGCAGCACTCTCTTACCAGTAGCTTTCACAAGCCAAACACATCACTCCTCTCAGGCCAGGAACTTCCATGCACTCCCTGTTTCAATAGCCTCTGTTATCCTCAAACCTTTGTCTGTCCTACCATAAGGCGACACCTTCTGGCTCTGTATTGGGTGGGTTACATTAAAGGGGCTGACTACAGAACACTTTCAGATAGACCTACTTTAACATGCCCAGGCATGTCCTCTAGCACACAATAGATGCTAAATGAACCTTAATTAATTTGATTGTGTAGCCTGGAATCCATTGTGTTGGGAAGAATGAGGGGGGTGTATGGACTGACATCTGAGACTGGCTGTATCTCCAACAGCAAACAAACAGGTTATCAAAGTGGTCACATGGGGGGGGGGGGGGGGGGGGGACGACACATTATTTTACAAACTATAATACAATAACCAGTACATTCATATATATACATCTTCATATACATTCTGTACCAAACATCAGGCTAGAGATATTATTCCCTGATAAACACAAACACATACAGTATAACAGAGGGATGATGTTTCACAATAATATGTGATGTCCATTTCTATTGGGAATCCAGGCAACATGCTGTATAGGTGATAACACAGTTCTGTCCTGTCTCTTTACACTAAAGCACTGAATCCAGAAACAGGCTGGCAAAAAGTACTCCTTATGAGCCAGCTGGGGCTGCGTCCGTTACAGGTACTACTGGATTTTCTCTGCAGTTTGTCTGCCTGCGCCAGCCAGATGTGTGATTTTCACGCTCCCATAGGCTTCTAAGGCAGCGTTAAAGGATTCAGATGTTACTAAGCTGTCTGGTAACTTACCAACTCCTGTCTTCTCCAGTGCCAGCATCATGTGCCCTTGCTGATATTATTGGCCTCCTGGTGAGTCTTGTAATGCCATCTTGACATATTTTCTGTTTGTTTTGTCAGTTGTTAATAAAGTTGGTTTTGATCTTCAAAAAAAAAACAAGGACATGGCTGCTGTGCATATGACACTGGGGAGAAATACCTGGTAGCAGAGGAATGAGGCCAGGCGCTGTTACGACAAAGGTGAATTACACTGAAGAAAGAATCCATGGACAGGGATGTCAGGCCAGGCTGCAGGCGCTGTCAGTTCATATTCAACAAATGTTTTGGCTGATATACCCAACAGCCACCGTGCGGACACAGAAAAATACCAGCAAACACAGAATCCACTGTTGGCCTTACAGATAACTGCATGATGTAAGTCGGAAGGATGTAGCAACACACCTAACATGAGCAGGGACATACTGATGGCCTTGATGTACAATCACTAGTCATTTGACTCCAGACTCGGGAAGTATATGTGTGCATGGTACGCAATATGGGTCCTCCTTTCAGTGACGTTTTCAGGGCTGGGCTAACCGTGCAATTGCACGGGGTGCTGGTCTGCAGCTACTGTGTGCAGTATTCTATGCAGTCTGGCCGGCCGCAAAGAATATTGTGAAAACGTTCCTCCCAAAATGGCCAATGCTTGAGAGAAGACAGTTGTGATGGATACTAGAGGAGGCGGTGACCATTTTGGGAGGGACATTTAGACAAAGCCCAGAGGGAGGAGGCAGGCAACAGCACAGCAGTGCTGGGAACGTGGCAACGGCAGCAGCAGCAGTGGAGGGAGCAGAGTAGCAGCAGCAGCATGAAACATCCCCTGACAACGAGCAGGACCAGGTAGGCATTGTGAATATTAATAAGTGAGGCATGGGGCATTAATGTGTGGGGCATAACAAGGGGCATTACTGTGTGGGGCATAATAAGGGACATTACTGAGTGGAGCATAACAAGGGGCCTTACTGCGTGGGGCATACTTTAGTGCAAGGGGCATTACTGTGTGGGTCATGTTTTAGTACAAGGGGCATTACAGTGTGGGACATAATATGGTGATAGTGGAATTACTGTTTGGGGAATAATATGTTTAAGATAATATTTTCCTGCAAGGCCATGCCCATTTTATCAAGATCACACCCATTTCAGCAATATCATGCCCCTTTATCTGGGGCGTGTGCACCTTCAGGTGCATTTTTTTGTGTTCGTACAGAGAGCCACTAGCACATGCAACAAGAAAGCCTTCTCCAAAACAAGATGTAATTGTGTTGATATAAAAAGTGTAGGACATCTTGGCACAGCCCACAGATTGCAATCAGGGACATCATTACTTTTTGCATTATGTTGTATTTTATCATGTACTTGCAGAATGATCTCCCCTCAATAGATTGTGCCGTGCAGGGGCTAAAGTGAGCCGACACAGAGCGGAACTCCATCTCTCTTCCACTCTCTTCTCTATCCCCATCTCTCATTATCCCTCCCCTATTCTTCCTATCTCTCTCCCCCTCTCTTACTTAAATCTCTCTTTTTCGTCAAGCCACCACTTTCACTCTGCTCCTACCATTCCTGCCTTTTCGTTCTCCCTCCTCTCATCATCTCTCTCTCCCTCTTCCTTACATCTCTCACTCCCTTCACCTGTTCCTCCCATCCCTCCCTTTCACTCTTTACCTCGTCTCTTTCTCTATCTCTCTCTCTCTCTCTGTACCTGCTACCTCCCTCACCCTCCCTCCTTCTCCCATCTATATCTCCTCTTCCTTTCATCTCTATCACCCGCTCTTCCTCCCGTTTCTTTCCCTCTTCCTGCTATCTCTCTCTCACTTCTCCTCCTATCTCTCTGCCATCTATCACCCTCATCCTCCCATGTCTCTCTCCCTCATCCGCCCATCTCTCTCCCTTTTCCTCTTATTTGGCTTTTTCTGCTCCCTGTTTCAGTGTCTTTGAGTGAGGTGCAGGGCCTCACTGCTCACTCCATCTCTTCCCTAGCAACCACTGAAAGCTGGTGCTAGATGGACATTTGATACCATTACATATGGTTTACATGTCAAGTGCATTATATAAGAAAAATATATACAAGCACACAATATTATGGCAATATGTTATTATCTTTTTTTCCCATTTTTCTTGGGAATGCTAGTGATGTCACGACTGTGGAAGCAGACTTTTGTTGGAGCCACGTGGGACCCAACTTAAATGCACAGAGGTTATGTACCTGGGCTTCTGGTGTCCTAAGCATTTGTATATATAACCTCTAAGATGCCCTTTTGTTACAACACTGGCATTAAGCCAATTTTATGACAAGTCATATTGGACATTATTCTTAAAAACCCACAAGAAGGTTGCAAGGACCTAATTCCAGCACTTCATTCTAGTTATTATTTTTGCTGAGACTTCTGTTTCTTGATTATTTTGTTTTAATTAACTTTTTATTTGCAGGAGCCATTTCATTAAGGCTGAATGTTACGTTTCCCAGATGGCTCTCTGCTCTTATAATTTCATAACCTGATCTACTGTACACGTATTGTCAAATTGCCAGAATAATACTGTCCTGTTTTCCACAGGACACATCAATGTTCTGAGGGTTAATATATGTAGAAATGACAATGTTCTTACTATGCAAATTATGTAATTGCAAACAAAAGTCTAGACACTCTTTTTTTGTGGCCAAGGCACCGCATTAATTTTGACAAAAATAAATGTGTTGTAAGTAAATGATAACTCAGTAGTAAATTTGTATGTACCTACATTTTTCAGCTTTTTAGAATACACTATCAGTGATGGATCCTACATACTTCCTTGTGTCTCAACCCTTAATATGGAGCATTAGTGCGCTAGTATTGCGTTTAGACATTTGGGTGGCAGAATAAGTGTTATTGACAATTTCTTGGCTCAGTAATCTAAATGTATTAGAACTATAATGTAATACTGATTTAAAAAAAACTTAAAAGAGAACAACTTGTCTATATTCAATCCAATCACTACTAGTGTTAGAAAAATGGGACCAAGGTCTCCTATAAATAAATGCTTGTGTAGCATGTATAGATGTTTCCTCATACAGCTAGCCTCAATACCTCATGCAGCATGAGATGTCTGGTGTGAGTAAGCCGCCAGGTCCCATGCACCCCTGCTAGGGACTGTGCTGATAAATTTCATATATGACACTTGTACATTGTATATGACTGAGTCTGTTTACAGAGCAGAACAGAACTAGAAAAAAGCTGCTGCTGCTACATTGCAGCACTTCGTATACAGATTCAGAGACTCAGTCGCACGAAGATTTATAAATGTCAAATTAAACAGTCTCCTCATTTTTTCTAGTCACATTGCATTGTCACTAAAATGCAATTTAGGCAAAAAAGTCACAGACACTAGAAGATGTATGAGGACATATCTGTTAATGTGCAATATTGGGATGCAGTTAATTTGCCGCCTTTGGGGATCCGAGCTGTCAGGATGCCAACGCCGGAATCCCAACAGGCGACAATGGCGACAGCGGGAATTCCGGCGCACAGGGTCTATTCCCTGTCGTGGGTGTCCACGACAGGCATAGAGTGGGAATAGAACCTGTAGCGAGCCAACGAGCCCGCAAGGGGACACTTTGTGCTCACCCCGTTGCCAGCATAATGGCGGCCGGGATGCTGCTGTCGGTATACTGACGTCCGGCATCCCGGCCGCCGGTAAATCATACTGATCTTGCAATATTAATAGCTCCAATGTCCGGTTTAATGTTCCAATACCCAGCAAAATAGTGTAGTGCCAAGACCCTGCATAAGCCTGATGTTTATTATATAGCCTGTCAAAAGAATGACCACCACAGCATAAATTCCCAATGTAAAAGGCAATGGGGGTAATTCTGAGTTGATAGCAGCAGGATTTTTGTTAGCAGTTGGGCAAAACCATGTGCACTGCAGGGGAGGCAGATATAACATGTGCAGAGAGAGTTAAATTTGGGTGTGGTGTGTTCAATCTGCAATCTAAATTGCAGTGTAAAAATAAAGCAGCCAGTATTTACCCTGCACAGAAACAAAATAACCCACCCAAATCTAACTATCTCTGCACATGTTATATCTGCCTCCCCTGCAGTGCACATGGTTTTGCCTAACTGCTAACAAAAATCCTGCTGCGATCAACATAGAATTACCCCCAATGATAGAAGAAAAATAATTACCAAGCCACCTATGTGATAAGTGTCTCCCTTATGCTTTACATTATGCTTAATTAAACCACTTTTATCTCTTTTTTCACCCCCAAATTATTTACTTGATTTGTTTTCTTCTTTTTCACTGCTCTACGTGGATTTAGGGGGAGTCTCCTGGCCTATAGAAACAGTTGGCTAGCCTCCTGATGACTGAAGTGGGTGGCCTGGAGGTTGGATGATACGATTCGCGTCTTTGAACATTAGAGGCCAAGGAGGAACTTTTACAGACTTTGGGCCTAATTCAGACCTGATTGCTAGCAAGCAATTTTTGCACTGCTGCGATCAGATAGTCACCGCCTACAGGGGGAGTGTATTTTAGCTGTGCAAGTGTGCGAACGCATGTGTAGCAGAGCTGTACAAACAGATTTTGTGTAGTCTCTATGCAGCCCAGGACTTACTCAGCCGCTGCGATCACATCAGCCTGTCCGGGACCATAATTGACATCAGCAACCCTCCCTGCAAATGCATGGACACGCCTGCGTTTTTCCAGACACTCCCTGAAAACGGTCAGTTGACACCCACAAATGCCTTCTTCCTGTCACTCTCCTTGCGATCGCCTGTGCGAACGGATCCATCGCACAAACCCATCGCTGAGCGGCGATCTGCTTTGTACCCGTGCGACTCGCCTGTGCATTGCGGTGCATACGCATGCGCAGTTTGGACCTGATCGCCCTTTGTGCGAAAATGCACAGCAGCGATCATGTCTGAATTACCCCCATTGCAAGTATTTTTACACTTATGCAGGAAACTTTATTTTTCTGAAAATTTTACCACTGTAATAAAATGCGTCAAACACAAAAGTGACACATTTTATTAAAGATAGTTTAAATTAGGATAAACCAAGTAATATCCTCATAGCTGAAATGAGTAAAGAGGGTGATCCTGAAGGGGTAGTAGTCTGGACTAGGGTTACCTCCTGTGCGGTATTTTATTGGAAAGTCTGGAAATCAGGAGCTCTGTCCAGTGACCCAAGGGCTGGTAATTCCAGAGTGGTGATGTCCGGGAATCCTACTGTGCAGCACTAGTTACAGACAGTACTTAGGGGAACATGTACTAAGCAGCGATAAAAGTGGAGAAGTGAGCCAGTGGAGAAGTTGCCCATGGCAATCAGCTGCTCTCTATACTATAATTGTATGCAGATTATAAATGTTACGTCAATGCTGATTGGCAACCATGGGCAACTTCTCCACTGGCTCACTTCTCCACTTTTATCACTGCTTAGTACATGTCCCCCGTAGTTCTGGTGGCTACCGAGTATTGCTGACAGACTCGGCAAACTACAGTAAACTAGACAGGGAAACGGAGTGCTCAATTGTGCTAGGTGATGTGAATGCAAACTGCTGAAGGTTCAATTCTTCAACCGGTTGGATGCTCTGAGACATATGGACAGCAATAGGCTCTGATGCATAAGGACATGACGGGGATTTTGTGCATAAGGGCTTGGGGGACTCATGCATATATAGGGATTGTGATATATATAGGGATAGGGATATATATGGATTGGGATACTGTACTAGGTGCATCAGATGCAGATGGCATATGGGGTATGTTGAGTCTGAAATGTGGGAATTAAAATATTTGTAACCCTATTGCAGTTGTGGCCATGCCCTCTTTCTGGGAATCGGAAAATAAAAAGATGGTAAGCCAGTGAGGCCTTTTATTTCTCTGCTTCTGTCCAATGCATTTTATAGACCACATGCCAGTACACAGAGGTAGGTGCAAATTGCATTTATGGAGGAGCATCCAAAGACCATGATGTTATGGTCTTGAATGTCCAGCAGACTCATGAACTAGGGCAAGTCCTTCCGGACTCCCAGGAGAGATGTCAATTATCTTGGAAGGGCACTTGCATGCCTACAAAGTTGACAGTGATGTGATGTCTCCAAAAACCTCTCTGTACTGTGCGCCTTATTCCCCCACATGTTGGCCACATTGCGTGCTTGGAAATAAATGTGGATCTTCATTCATATTCAGAGTTGGCCGCTCCACCTCGATCCATCAGCTTGTGAAACTAGACCTAACTTAATATCAGTGCACATTTGCACCAGCCCTGTCCTTGGTGCAAGAGATCCATCTGAAATCAAATGGATCTCTGTATATGCTCAAATCGAAATATCTTGCCTAAATGCCACAATAACACTTAAATTATGTAAATACACTCAGTTGCTGTCCAGTTAAAGTATTTCCCCCCACCTGCAAATGGAGATTCATCTGAGATGTGTACTACTTTGAGTCTCCAGTAGATGCTCAAAGATGGACATGCTTGCCTACAGAGTATGGGCGGATTGAAATATGGACTCACATGGAACTCATAATCAGCCTCTGAATGGGCAAGGACATGATGATAACTTTAGTGTTATCCTCGCTAGATGCATGCCACTGTCTCTTACCCTAGCATGCAGGAGGAGAGAATGGCATCACTGGCTCCTGGGAGAGTATGGCACTCTTAGGGGCCCATATATCATTGAATATTTGTGGCGTATTCTGCCGAAAACATATTCCCAAGCTCTGAAGATGGTTTTAGCGCATTGTAGCCAATGGGCTATACTTCCCCAGCACTGGCCACCACGCCTGCATAGGAGCCCACCACCATGCTAAACACATCGCTGGGACAGGCTCCTTTCAAGATTGTTAAGGGCCCCATACAGTACTGCGACATGTCAGACCCTCATGTCGCACGCGATTACCCTTGAACCACCCAGCAACCTCCTGGGCAGTAGGATCGCATAAGATATATCGTATGCGGTCCTTTTGCTTACGATGTATCTTATGCGATCCCAGCCATGCCTGCGGGGTCCGATATATCACTAGTGCAGCACAGTCAATCTAGGGGATCCGATCTGATGGTCACGGGACCGCGCATCGGATCGGATGTAAAACACATCTGATATGCCCGATTTCATCCGATATATCGGCCCAAATGGCCGAAATCGGGTGAAATCGGGCATTATCGTTCTAGTGTATGGGGCCCTTTACATCCTGCCATAAGTTTTGCATCCTGCAATGTAATTCTGGGTGCTAAAATTGCGCCCAGATTGCATTGCAATTGCGATTCTTGAAAAATGGGCCCTCTCATGTGATGCTGACATAGGGCCTAATTCATGTTTATACGCAAAATTTGAAGCTGGTGCCAGGAATGAAAAGACACGACCACCGGAGACATCATAAACTCAGAAGTAAGTGTGTGCACATTAGCGAACTATACGCAATTACGGAAACATCAGAGCTAAGGGTTGGGCCACAGCAGTAGCGGCTCAAACGCCAAGTATTTGCACATATGATCACGCAGCCATCAGAAGATACATGCCCCAAAAACGGGCGTGACACGGCTGTGTTTTCCCAACCAATCCCTTAAAATTCCCATTTCCTGTCAATCACTCTGCGACAAAGTTGCAGTGGCACCCTCACGCATGCGCATTGCGATCGCAGAACATGTGTAGTTGTCCGATAATCGGGCCATTTCGTGATAATCACCCATTGCATACAAACGGGAATTAGGCCCAGCAGGAACAGTCAGCACATTTACATGTCAGTAGCCAGCCACGATGGCATTAACTTCACAGTAAGTGGCTGCATGTCACTATAGGTGACCACTTACATTTGCCAAATAATAATAATAATTATTATTTATTTATATAGTGCTCTACCTCCAACAGGAGCACCAACAGTTACTTAGTTACATTATACCAATGACTCATGTATTCATCTGCTGCCTTCTCACTTTTCACATAAGTAATTGTACAGGAAGTGTTTTGAATAGTTTCCCATTCTTTTTATTGAATGCTGTCTATATATAAAATAAATAAACTCTGCTTATACAAACAGCGGGTCCTCTAGAGTCATATTATAATCATGCCTCGTATTTTTGTGCCGTCTTCTTACTTTTCATGTAAATAATTGCAGAGGGAGTGATCTGTTAAGGTTCATAGTTCCCTCTTTATTCCATACAGATTTGCTTTCTTTATTCCTGCTAATACGGAGTTAATCTTGCTAGTTCTTTTCTGTGTACTTGTCGATCATTTCCACACATGGGGATTCTCTGTAAAAACGTCCCTGTGTACAGAACAGCTTGGATAGAGTACAGTATGTTAAATACTGTACCAAATACCTCCTGACTCTTGGATCAGCCTTGATGTACTCCCTATAACAATCAGCCTGACAAAGTGCCTGTACATTGCCACATTCATCATGCATTATGCTAAAACCACATTTCTATGGAATGTTAAAATTGCTAACGAGACTTTTCGCTTATAATTGGCCAGGAACCATAAAAAGCTTTTCTGGTCTTAATTTCTTGACTGACTTTATAGTCTTATTGAATAATCCCTCTTTTGTATGTTTCCCACCTGGGGATTGGGTTTCATGTTAATCGTACACAATGAGATTTGCCTTCCATTTAGAAGTCCACATTTTTTTTTTAAATACAGTATAAATATTGACCATAGAAATTATTGTCACAGTGAAAGCACTGGAGAACACACGCCATTGTTTTGGAAAGGTTTCCAGGGAATTTATAATTGAATTAGCATTAAGGAAGATTGCTAGTTATAACAAGGTGCCCACTGTAAAGAAGTGATGTTCTTTATACATAATAAATCCATTTATTTTAATACCAGGTTACCAAAAGAACAAACTTGATGTTAAAATTAAGTTTATATTAAATTAATATCGAGACAATTGGCCTGATGCAGAGATGGACACAGTAGAGTAAGTTCATCCCCGTCGCCCAGAGGCAAGTTAGAGTTTGGTGCCCTCACCCATCGAAAAAAAGGGGAAAATGATATATAATTTGGGGCTAGGACAAAGTTGAAAGGTCCAGGAGGGACAGTGCCAGGACAGGGGTGACAGGGCCAGTACTGAGATAAAAGGTACAGTCTAGTGGGGCCAGGACAGACTAAGACAGAGGGGACAGGCGCAGGACAGATGTAACAGGGCCAGGACAGAACAGAGGGGCAGGAGAGATGGGTGACAGGACTAGGACAGAGGGGACAGGGAGAGTACAGGGGTGACAAGGCCATGACAGCACGAATGTAGTTAGGAGATCGGTGGTCAGGAGACCGCCGGTCACAATACCGACGCCTACTTCCCGCCGCTGCAAAAGCTCTACAGTTGGCATGCTGATTAGCAGGGACTATTCCCACTCGTGGGTGTCCACGACACCCATAGAGTGGGAATAGAACCCGTGGCTCGCCCCCCCACTGGCATTCTAATCCCTGGGATCCCGGCGTCAGTATGGTGACCGGCGGGATCCCAAGTGCCGGTCACCCATAACCAACCCAACAGAACAAAGGGGACAGGAGACATAGGTGTCAGGGACAAGACAGAGGTGACAGGGCCAAAACACAAATGACAGGGCCAAGATAGAGAATCAAGATAGAGGTGACAGGAACAAGAGAGAGGTGGGAGGACCAGGACATAGGTGACAGGTACAGGACTGGGGTGACATGGGCAGAACCAGGACAGAGGTACTAGGACAGAACAGAAGGGATAGGAGCGAGGGTTAACAGGGCCAGCACAGAGGTGACAAGGTCAAAACAGGGACAGGGGTGGCAGGGACTGGACAGAGGGGACAGGGACAGAACGTAAGGGTCGACAGAGAGAGATGACAGAGCCAGCAGCACAGAGGTGACATGGATAGGATAGGGGTGACAGGGACAGGAGAGAGGGGAGACAGGGCCAGTACAAAGGTGGCAGGGATGGGACAGGGCAGGGGTGACACGGACAGGAGAGAGGGGAGTAAGGGCCAGCACAGAGGTGGCAGGGATGGGACAGGACAGGGGTGACACGGACAGGAGAGAGGGGAGTAAGGGCCAGCACAGAGGTGGCAGGGTTGGAATGGGACAGGGCAGGGGTGACACGGACAGGAGAGAGGGGAGTAAGGGCCAGCACAGAGGTGGCAGGGATGGGATGGGACAGGACAGGGGTGACAGGGACAGGAGAGAGGGGAGTAAGGGCCATCACAGAGGTGGCAGGGATGGGATCGGACAGGACGGGTGACAGGGACAGGCAAAAGGGGAGTAAGGTCCAGCTAGAGGTGGCAAAGGATGGGACTGGACAGGAGTGACAGGGACAAGAGAGAGGGAAGTAAGGGCCAGCACCGAGGTGGCAGGGATGGGACAGGACAGGGGTGACAGGGACAGGAGAAAGGGGAGACAGGGTCAGGCTTAGTAAATAGACCCTGTGAGCTGTGACAGTACAGTAGCAACAGGACAGAGCAACTACCCAACCCCACTTCCCGCGCCGTCCCCCATTCCATACCTCTGCCTCTCCACGCTCCCCTCTTGTCTCCAGGATCACTTGGTCACAGGCTGCAGCCGTAGAGGCTGGCAGGAGGCGGAGCATGTAGGTGGCCAGCTACAGCACTGCCCGGCTCGCTGTGTGGCGGTGAGAGAAGGAGCCAGTATACCCCTCTGCTGGCAGTGTTGCGATAGTGGCGGCGGGGAAGCCGGGCTGAGTCATGAAAGCAGTGCCGCACAGCCCATAACTAGTCCTTGGGCTGTACACACTGCCTCTCCACTCGGCGTCTCCTGTATGCATAACTGTAATAAGGGTACGCAGGGCCGGCTCCAGGCCTACTAGCACCCTGCGCACGAAAATTTGAAAGTGCCAGATACACAGTGTATGCCCCATACAGTGCCAGATACACATGCCCCCCACAGTGCCAGATACACGTGCCCCCCACAGTGCCAGATACAGATTCCCCTAGTGTGCCAGATAAACTTGACCCCAGAGTGCCAGATACACTTGCCCCCAGAGTGCCAGATACACATGCCTCCGCGTGTGTTCGGCCGCGGGACAGCTGCACTGAGTCTGCAGCAGCGTGCGGCCTGCCTCCTGGCTGAGTCCTATCAGTGGCTGTGTTTCCCGACGAGGGGGAGTGCTGTGGGCAGACTAAAGCAAAGCTACTCTGTGCGCGCTGTGCTTTGCCGGCGACTGACGTCAGAGTAGTTTAGCTTTGTCCCGCCCACAGCACTCCCCCTCGTCGGCACACACAGCCACTGCTGCAGGACCTGGTCCAGGCAAGCTCCAATATGGCGACGCCCTTTAACGGTAGCACCCTGCACGGCCGCTCTATTGGAACATGCCTGGAGCCAGCCCTGAGGGTACGGAACGGCTGGGGAACAATGGAAGAAGTGCCCCCTTCAGGAATGGAGCCCGGCAGCAACCGACTCCGTTGTCTCCGGCAGTTCCACCCCTGGATGGACGCAGTAGCAGCTACTGTGCTGAAATATGCAAATGATGTAGGAGATGTCATGCCTAAATAGACTCCTGCTTTCTTGTGTGATCCGCTGCTACGTTCAAAGACACAGCATTGGATCACTTGCATGAATAACGTCTCTCAGTAATCACAATACATGATATACATATAAAAAGGGGATCCTCCCAGTCTCCGTACCAGAAATATATGAAGCATAGACACGTCAAACAAAACCATGTGATGGAACATGGGTATTAGTTCTGTATAACGTACTGATGCTCAAAAGATCGGATGGGAAGCCCCTGGACAATCACTCCTCCAGGAGTATATCATACATTGTGATTAAATACTGTTTTTAAGTATACTACGCCATGAGAAGTTTTTATACTGTTTTTTCATGTGCAATGGAATGAAAGAAACCTTTATGAGCCTTGAATAACAAGATCGTTATGACTCCACCTATGGTTTTGCGTTCATAAGAGTTAAAGATACCTTTATGAATATTCTGCATATCTATTGAAAGTAAGGACAGGGGCCCTCATTCTGAGTTTATCACTCGCTAACTACTGTTTGCAGCCGTGCAAACGCATTGTCGCCACCCACGGGGGAGTGTATTTTCGCTTTGCAAGTGTGCGATCGCATGTGCAGCCGAGCGGGACGAAAATGTTTTTTGCAGTTTCAGAGTAGGTCTGAACTTACTCAGCCCTTGCGTTCACTTCAGCCTGTCCGGTCCCGGAATTGACGTCAGACGCCCGACCTGCAAACGCCTGGACACGCCTGTGTTTTCCCTACCACTCCCAGAAAACGGTCAGTTGACACTCATAAACACCCTCTTTCTGTCAATCTCCTTGCGATCACCCGTGCGAATGGATTAGTCGCTATAAGCATTGCCAAGCACCGATGCTGTTTGTACCCGTACGACGCGCATGCACATTGCGGTGAATATGCATGCGTAGTAGTAACATGATCGCTGCGCTGCGAAAATTGGCAGCGTGCGTTCAACTCGGAATGACCCCCAAAGTGAGCACTATTCTGTTTGTTATCACGGTGGTTCCCAATACTGAAGAGGATTTCTGCACCCCACTCTTTTGGGGAGAGGATAAGGGTTTGATAGTACCAACCTTCCCTGATCTTCACATAAAATATAGGGTTGTTAGTTATACCCCTCTTTTCTTCATTTTTCATACCCCCACACCTGTGAGACATACTGAATCAGGAGAATCCAAATGACTGTTGGTTGAAGGACCATACATCTGGAACAAGATTGGCACAAGGACCTTTTTATTGTTTTATCTTTTCACTCAGAGTCTAGAAGAGGTGTCAATAAATGAAAATCACTAAGGCAGTAGAACAAACTGTCTGTTCAGAACCATCACACATCCCTAAGGAAAGTCTAGAGGTGCCAATGTTAGCTATGTGTGAGTCGGACATTTCTCACACTGTTCTCATAAAGAAGCCTCTTTCACCTCCTTCCACAATTTCTGAATCATCTGAACATTTGGAGAGCAGTACAAGTAAAGATGGTGATGAGGACATAACAGAAATTGAGGATGCTTGTGTGCAAGTGGAACAGGATGAGGGGAACACGTGTGTACTACTATTATCTGACACTCAGGATGAGGATGTTGATGAAGTTGTTTGTGTAATTCAGCCACAAGTGCTGTAGCTCTTGCCCACGATAAAAAGAAAGCCAACGTTTGTGAAGGCATCTGCTCCATTTGTGAGGTCAAAGTTTGTATTGGTAGGGGCATTAGCCACCTAGGCACCTCTTCCATGTTATGCCATTTGCGGCGAGTTCATAAAATGTATTTTACAAGATTATAATGTAATTAACACTTTCATCATCAACCTACTTTTTAGTAATTGGAGGTAGTTCTTGTTTTGTAGAGGCACAACATAACCAAGCACTTCAGCAACAAAAGTGGCAGTCCCTGTCGCTGAAGTGCTTGGTTTATTAAACTGTGCATGTCCTTGTTAATATCTAACATAAGGGTGGGTGGGAGAGCCCGAGGACAATTCCATCTTGCACCACTTTTCTTTTCTATAATTGCTATGTGGCAAGGTTTCACAGATGTGCTATAAACTGCTGTGTGTTTGTGCCACTGCTCTGTCGCTTAGTAACCAGCCAGCTTACATCAACCTTTGGCCTAAACAGGATGAAAACAATAATTTGAGCTGGGAGGTGGTCAGAATTGACTGGAAATTACTGGAAATTAATGTTATTGGGGTTAATAATACTGTAGGGACAAAAAAATTCTCAAATTATTTGATTTTAGCTTGTCAGTTTTCAAAAATAATATGAAACCAAAACCAGTTACAGCATTTTGGCAAAACCAAAACTGGATGAGAAGTTAGAAAAAAAAACATAAAAAATTGTCCCTCGCTCATCCCTATTTTAAAGTAGTAAAGGTTGAGTATCCCATATCCAAATATTCAGAAATACGGAATTTTTGGAGTGAGAGTGAGATAGTGAAACCCTTGTTTTCTGATGGCTCAATGTACACAAACTTTTTTAATACACAAAGTTATTACAAATATTGTATTAAATGACCTTCAGGCTGTGTGTATAAGGTGTATATGAAACATAAATTAATTGTTTGAATGTACACATACTTTGTTTAATGCACAAACTTAGTAAAAATATTGGCTAAAATTACCTTCAGGCTGTGTGTATAAGGCGTATATGAAACATAAATGCATTCTGTGCTTAGACTTAGGTCCGATCACCATGATATCTCATTATGATATGCAATTATTCCAAAATACTGAAAAATCAGATATCCAAAATACTTCTGTTTCCAAGCATTTTGGATAAGGGATACTCAACCTGTACTCGTTGAAGCCGGCTACAGAACTTGGTCTGGTGAGTTTGTAGTATTTTCCAACATTGGAGAACTTAAGTCTGAGAATATTCAAATTCATCCAATCAAAAGTCAGAGTGGTTAGCCAAGTTGACCTTCCATTGTTCTTTTTTTTTATTTGGAGCTACCAGTGAGCCATACGTGACTCTCCACATCATACACTCCACAAGAAGAGATGCTGCAAACAATGGCAGCAGAGTCCCTGGAATATGGAGGAGGCATTTGTGTGAACTGTACAGTACATGCTAGGCATCTAGGCCAGAATTATTTAGGAAGCTTTGATATAATATTGTGGATTTGAGCTCTATGGCCCAGTACCATAGACCAGCAGGAAGATCTTATAGGGCTGTAGAAGGCCTGCTCTTTTGACAACACTCTGCATTGAATTATCCCACCCAAACATGTTTTTCAAGCAAAATACAGTCATACATAGATGTACATAGTTATAAGGATGGTACCTTTTTGGCCCAAATAATGATTTGGCGCCAGAAAACCTCCTTGATTACCTTGTAATTTTGGATACCCAGCAGTCAAATGTCCAATAATGCAGACTGTTGGAATATTTCCTGTTGTGTATTGATTACTGATTGTCTCGCTGTTTTCTGCATTGCCTGTGATTGTTAGATTGTTATGTAGCAAGGGTAATGGACTACATTTAGCTGTAGTTGTTATTTCACAGCTGTAAGTACCAGATGTTATTGGGGTCATTACGCTTCTGGGTGGAACGAATTACCTGGTATAGAGTACAGGACAGGCATTGTGGGAGGGCTGTGTGTATGTTCCTAGCAGGTGAGTATCAGGGCACTCTCTATTATCTTGCCCTTGCACTTGTGAGGGAACTCTTCCCTGTTAAGCAAAAAATTATATAAAAGATGTTAAACTTAAACTGGGTACACCCTGGTAGATTCTGTATATCTGCAGATCAATTGATATATCAATATATCTCCAGACGGCCCGGGAGGTGTGTTGTGCATACACACTGCCCGATCCGTCGTGAGTGACGTCACGAACTGATTGGGCATTTACATGCACCCCCCCGTTGAGCCGTCAATCACCGTCGGCGTCTGCAGCAAGTGTAAGTAAGATATATTGGCCTTCGGCTATGCTGCAGGGCCGACGCGATATGTCTGTGAACAACAGCATTCGCAGACATATATTTCTTGTACACACTGGCCGACAGACCTGCGTACGAACAGAACAGTTGATATATCGGCCAGTGTGTACCCAGCATAAGGGGAATTTTATGAGCAAAAAAGAAAGTTTAATTCAATGAAACAGATGGACCTAAAGTGATATTTTATATATTTCACCACAGCTTATCCACAGATCTAATTTGCAAAGGTGTCTCTTGAGAGCCAAATGATAACATTTTGAAGTACACATTTAGATCTTGATTCGGATTTGTATGCAAACTCCATGGTTTAGGTACAAATCTGGTCTGTGTATGCACAAGACCCATTCTGCACATGTGCAGAAAAGGTCCTGCGACATTGCTTGCAGTCTACTCCTTTACAAAATAAGACTGAAGGTATGCCAGGCCCAGGGTCTGCGTCGGCGGATGCAGACTTCCTGGACCTGGTTATCCGGATCCAACAGCCAGTCTGAGTAGGCTGCAGTTTATGCAGACTGACCAAGGGCTGCTACAATCGTGAGTCATGGGTGATGGTCGCAATGGTGATCTGCTGCTGCATCCGAAGATGCGGTACTCGGATCTCGCAGATGCATGCAGGAGGCGCCTATCTCCGACAGATGCCTCCGGCTGCATTTGCATTTTATTTGGACAGGATTACACAGCAGACTCACGCTGTGGCCCAAAATGGGGGCGCGGTCATGCAAATTAGGGGCGTGGCCACGCCTACGTCATTTTAGGGGGCGGTGCGGCCCACAGACGCTACTATAGAGAGCGTCTGTGGCCGGCGACGTCACTGTTGGGGGCGTGCCCAGCACCTCCGTCGGTGCTGGGCTTCCCCCAGCCCTCTCCCAATGCGTGAATGGATGCCGCGCCCATGTGCACGGCATCTATACACGCCGGGAGGGCAGGAAGCGGGCGGCTGTTCTAGCAGGGCGCCGCAAAAGGGGCAGGGCGGGTTTTACCTGCTAAAAAACGGGCAGGGCGCGGCGCCCTGCTAAAGCAGCCTAGAGTGAACACTAACACATATTTCATACCACACATAAATTAAACATGTCAAGCACCAGACATTATAATGTATTTATATAATAGAGTTATAACATCAGATATATATGTATTATTGGAACGGAACAAGATAAACATGTCAGGCTTGGTGTCAAAATGATCAGGAGAATGTGTGGAGTAATTTGATAGCTATGGGAAGATTGTAGCACATTGCAACGATTAGTTATGATTGAATGTATGAATGAATATGAAGCCACAATTCAAAAGTGAACAAAGAACTTCCTGAGAGACAACATGGCTAATCCCTATGATGGCATCTTCAAGGCTGGACATTGCTTGCATATGAACTGACCAATGACACATCATGAATGAGAGATCACCCTCCCCTGGACCAATAACAGAAGACTCAGTCCCAGACATGTACTTCCCCCAATACACAGTATATAGGTAATTCCCCTCACCCAAGAAGTTCTGTTTAGTTGCTGTTGAGGCAGATTCAAAGATGGAGAGGACTGTGCATTGAGGGACAGGGTAAAGTATGCTGGCTGTGATTGATCCTAATGTAACTACAACTGCTTCCTGTGTAATTGTAACTCTGTAACCATATATATACTGTACATGTGTTATATTGTATGCATACCCTTTTAATATCAAATATATACATCTCTGAGCGTTGGACCACAGCCTATGTGTGCGAGTGCTTGCTTTCTCTTAACGGATGTAGTGTTTGCGACGTACAGCGCACTTTTATCGTATATGGTAATAAGATGCGCCTTGCGTCTGCGGCATATATTAACGCTGGCATTTTAAATATTTATTAGAAATAATCAGACATTCTCAATATGAAAAACAACAGACAAAGGGGGGGGGGGGGTGCAAATCCCCACCCCTAAATTCCCTTCCGCAAAATTACCTGTAACCATCCCTGAACCTATCTGGTAATAAAATTCAGAGAATTAGTCACAAATGTTTGCAAACACATGTTTAGCTGCTGGCCACTTCACGGCTTCTCTGATACCCAAGCATATATTATGTTTTATACTTGCAACACTGAATTTGGATAGTACATTTCTGCTGCCCAGGCTACAGAGCCAAATTTTTTTTATTATAAACGGATTTCTCCTATCCAGCAGATGTTGCAGTAAATATAGCACCAACCCTTAATTTTGTAGTCTGTGTGCAGCCACTGAAGGCTACAATTAGGATCTTGATATTCTTTTTTTTGCATGGGTCTCCATACAAATACATAGAGGCAGGGTGTAAAGTGGTCCTGGAGAGATGGAAAAACTAATTTTTCCCGCTACATACTTCCCCTCCCATTAAGCGGAGCAAGGGCCGTGCTAGGGTATTCGGCACACTCCTGCAAACTATAAATTTGTGCCCTACGTCCCATACTTTATAAAGGGACAGTGACCTCACATGGAAGGGCAGTGGTCACACAATAGTACCCCAAATTATGCAACACAGTAGCACAATCTTATTCACATTACAACACATGTAGTGCCCCTGACTCATATTACACCACATAGTAGTGCCCCTTATTCATGTTACGACACATAGTAGTGCCCCTTATTCACTTTACTTCACTCAGTAGTGCACCTTATTCACGTTACATCACTTAGTAGTGGCCCTTATACACAATGCCCACATTTTGCCCTTATACACAATTCCCACAGTAGTAGTGCCCCTTACACATAATGCCTACAGTTGTATTGTCGATTATGCACATAATGCCCACAGTAGTAGTGCCCCTTACACATAATGCCCACAGAAGTGCTGCATTATAATCTTGTTCAATAAATTTCATGTCTTCGCTGCAAAAGACGTAACATGGTGGAAGTGCCTAGATGGCTAATGTAGTGTTCACTCTAGGCTGTTTTAGCAGGGCACCGCGCCCTGCCCGTTTTTTAGCAGGCAAAACCCGCCCTGCCCCTTTTGCGGCGCCCTGCTAGAACAGCCGCCCGCTTCCTGCCCTCCCGGCGTGTATAGATGCCGTGCGCATGCGCGCGGCATCCATTCACGCATTGGGAGAGGGCTGGGGGAAGCCCAGCACCGACGGAGGTGCTGGGCACGCCCCCAACAGTGACCTCGCCGGCCACAGACGCTCTCTATAGTAGCGTCTGTGGGCCGCCCCGCCCCTAAAATGATGTGGGCATGGCCACGCCCCCTAATTTGTGTGGCCGCGCCCCCGTTTCGGGCGCGCGCGCACATGTGCCCCCCGGAGTCCGGCGCCCTGCCCCTTTTCACTCCTAGAGTGAACACTAGCTAATGTTCCTACCACTACTAAATTTGGCCTCACAAATGGAGCAGATGCTTTCATAAACATTGTCAGGATTGGAGTAAAAATAATCCCACACCCAAGAGGTGGCTTTTTTGGTGTTATGCCCAGGCATCATAATGGCCTTCTTTTTATCACGGTCAACAACTGCTGCCACTGGTGGCTGACTTACACAAACAACATCATCATCAACATCATCCTCACTGTCATATAGAACACACATATCCCCCTCATCCTGAACCACTTCCACACACAAATCCTCAATTTGTTAATATGTCCTCCTCATCAGATTCATCACCATCTTTACTTGTACTTGCTCCCCACATGTTCAGATGATTCACAAATGGTGGAAGGAGAAGAAAGAGGCTTCTCTATGTGGACAGTCTGAGAAATGTCAGCTGACGTGGACATCCATAAATGTTCTTCAAGAAAGTCTGATGGTTCTGATTCTGAATGTGCAGTTTGTCTCCTGCCTCTGCAGCTAACTTTCCTTTTGATTTTTTTTTCTTTACCACTCTAAAATTAAATGATTTTACATACCCTGGCCTAAGCCCTCTATGCCCCTGGGCATCTGCCTTAGCAGATGACGTTGACAGACTTGCATTGTCAATGGCATGACTGGTAGCAGCAGTTTCAGCTCTAGTAGTAGCCTCCATTTCTATCAACACAAAGTGGGGTTGACCTTCACTGAAAGCATTGCACAAATTAGTCAGAAATATATATAATAAACAATTAGACACTGCAGTTGACTTCACCGACAGAGTTACACAAATGAGTCAGAAATGTATATAATAATAATTACACACTAGAATAGAATCAATTCACATCACAAGGCACAGTAGTGTCCGTTATTCACATTACACCACACAGTATTACCCCATACATAACACCACAGTAAAGGTCCTTATACACATTACACCACAGTAGAGACCCTGATACACATTATGCCAGGTAGAGCCCACAATATGCTAGGTAGAGCCCCTGATGCACATTATGTCAGGTAGAGCACGTGTGTGTGTGTGTGTGTGTGTGTGTGTGTGTGTGTGTGTGTGTGTGTGTGTGTGTGTGTGTCACCTCCCCCCCCCTTGCCAATCACACAACTTTACCTAACAATGATACAGCCATGCAGCGGATAACCAGGATGTGGACACAAGCTGCAGCGCTACCCAGCTACCATTCTATGTAGCACTGTAACAAGTAGACAGGCACTGCAGCTAACAAGCACGGACACAAAGGAGCCACAAACCAGCAGGTGTTGCCTTTGGTCCTTCACCCACAGTGCATATGTGCTGTGTGCCAGGCACCACTGACACACACTTAGGGCCTAATTCAGACCTTATCACTGTGCTGCAAATTTGCAGAGATCTGTGATCAGATATTCACCACCCAGGGAGAGTGAAAACATGCCCCATGCAAGTGTATGAATGCATGTATACGCTGTGCGAAAATTCCGCTAGACAGCGAACAGCTGCAAATCTGTTTGCAACTCAATCACCATCGAATCATTTTTCCAGTGTGTGCAGTCAGGGCCGTCTTAACAGCAGTGTAGGCCCCTGGGCACAGCAATGCACTGGGCCCCTACCCATCCTCCAGCGGTAGGGGTGGGGGGTGCTATCAGCGGCAGCTTTGATGTCTCGCGGGCGGAAGGGGGTGTTCTATCTTCCGTTTAGCATGTAGGACTTGGAGCAGTAATTTCTACTATTTACTCCTTTACTGCACAGATGGGGCTAAACTGTAGAAGGGGCATTGGGCTGAATTAAGAAGCCCTGGTACATGACGTCCAGGGTGGTAGGGGGTGTTTAATACGTAGGGGAGGGGTGGATAGTGGAGTGGGCTTAATATTTATAATTTTCCGGTGGGAGGGCAGCTTGCTTGACTGCAGATATCTCAAGTTCTTGAAAATATATTTCCTAGCTTTGAATTGTATAAAAATACTAGAGAGTCTCACCTTTCAGGAGGTACTGGGGACTTGGGGATCAGAGTTCAGGAGCCAGAGCAATTCACCAACAAAAATCTAAAACTGCATATTAGGCGTGTGGAGCTGGAGCAGGGTCCAGCTGCTTGAAGGCTGATATCTCTGGTTCTGGGTATAGTAGAAACAAGCTGCCAGTGTCCACCAAAAGCGGAGAGTCATCTTTTGGATTATATCCTCTGAAAAACTCTAAGTCAGACAGAACTCGAGATATCTGGCTGGGAAGAGCAATTAACAGGCTAGGATGGGGACCACTGCTTTCAAGTCAGATATCTCCGGTTCCCCAGGTCCGATTTTCAAAAATCTGGTACCCCTGGAAAGAGGAGACCCTCAGCTATCAGCATAGGGCCCTTATACTACTGGGGCCCTTGGGCAAGAGCCCATTGAGCCCATACGAAAAGACGGCCCTGTGTGCAGTCTGTACGTAGCCCAGGACTTAATCCTACAGTGCGATAGAAATAGGCTGATCGGGGCCAGAGCTGATGTCACACACCCTCCCTGAAAACGCTTGGGAACGCCTGCCTTTTTCCTGACACTCCCAGAAAACGGCCAGTTACCACCCACAAATGTCCGCTTTCTGTCAATCAGCTTCATACACCTTGTGATCGAAATTTTTGCACCATCCTGTTTGGCGACGCGCCTGCGCATTGCGGTGCATATGTATGCGCAGTCATTTGATAATTGGCTGCTGTGCTAATTTGCACAACAGCGATCAGTTCTGAATCGGGCCCATAGTACCCCTATCCCACCACAGCACCTATCATGTAGCAGCACATGAAGGTGCATTGTTTTCATTAAATAGCGGATGTCATCTTGTTAGAGCAAGTAGAGCAAGTGACTATTGTACAGGGTTTCAGCAAAATACAGTGGAACTGCACATACAGATTACAAGTGAAGTAACGAAATTAACCCAAATACCGAATAAACAAAACACTAACGTCCATCTCACAGCCCCTCCAGCTCACCTCATGTCCAACTCACATCACTTCCGGCTATCTTATGTCCACCTCATAGCACCCCAGGCACCCTCATGTCCACCTCATAGCACCCCAGGCACCCTCATGTCCACTTCATAGCACCCCAGGTCTCCTCATGTCCACCTTGCAAGCCAGGCTAATCCCCCAGAAAACTAACTTAATCACTTTACTGCTGACTTGGATGTTGACAGCAGCTTGCTTTCCTGCATGGACTCAATGGTGGCTGGTTGATAGAGCAGAGCGACCGCGGTCCGGGAAGCATACGCATGCTCTCTGCAGGCATCCCACAGCCAGCCGCTCTGCCGGATAATCAGAGAGGGCGGATACGGCTGGCAGGTCACGGGCCCCCCCTCGCTCGTCCACACACATACACCCCACCACCGCTGCCCGTTGCATACTGACCTGACCAATCGGAGCTCCGATCACAGTAGCCAGAGCTACCATGCAGGTGCCCCAGGCTGACCTTAAAATTGGAATGCCCCTGGTCATTCAGAATGCTCTATATATCTGCGGCCGGGTCTGTCTATGGAGTCCGGACCCGGCCGCAGCGGTGTTGTGCTGGCGGGTGTGCGTGCCTGTGCTGTGCTGCCGCTTGGTGGCAGGGAGGAGGAAGGGTGGTCGCAGCCGCAGTGCGCGGACCTGGGTGGTCATTCCGAGTTGTTCGCTCGCAAGCTGCTTTTAGCAGCTTTGCACACGCTAAGCCGCCGCCTACTGGGAGTGAATCTTAGCTTATCAAAATTGCGAACGAAAGATTAGCAGAATTGCGAATAGACACTTCTTAGCAGTTTCTGAGTAGCTCCAGACTTACTCGGCATCTGCGATCAGTTCAGTCAGTTTCGTTCCTGGTTTGAAGTCACAAACACACCCAGCGTTCGCCCAGACACTCCTCCGTTTCTCCAGCCACTCCCGCGTTTTTCCCAGAAACGGTAGCGTTTTTTCGCACACACCCATAAAATGGCCTGTTTCCGCCCAGAAACACCCACTTCCTGTCAATCACATTACGATGACCAGAACGAAGAAAAAACCTCGTAATGCATTGAGTAAAATTCCTAACTGCATAGCAAATTTACTTGGCGCAGTCGCACTGCGGACATTGCGCATGCGCATTAGCGACTATTCGCTCCGTTGCCACAAAAAAATAACGAGCGAACAACTCGGAATGACCCCCCTGGTGATGTCAGTGGATGGGTTGAGGGTGCGGGTGTGAGTGCGCGGCTCGTTTTGGTGTCACTCCATTGAAGTGACACCCGAGTGCAGGGACGCACCCCCCGCACCTCCCTCATGTCACTACTGATATACAGTATTTTTAATTATGCCCCCAAATTTAATTAAAGTATTGACTGGAAAAAATGACTCTTTTATCTTTTTTACACTTTGCAGTAACCAGACATTTTAAACTTTTTAAAAACTCAAAATTATTTTCTTTTGGACAGTAATTGACATTTATATTGTTACCCAATATTTATTTGACGTTTTTAGGGGTACAGGCTGATTTTTTTCTTTTTGTTGATGATCGCGCTCAATTGTTTTCAACTGGATATCGCGAGAATCAGATGAGCACATAGCTGCGATATTTAAAAATTGGGCACAATACCCACATTTGCATTTAATTGAATATGCCCCATTCTGTAAACTGTGAATTACTTAAGTTTCCTTCTTTTCTATTGGTACTAAATACTGAACACCATGGGTGAAATTTACTAAGAATCGATTTTGGCAGAGTTTACAAATTACCCATAATTACCCCTTACTGCCGGAACAAAAATTGCAAAATTACTAACAAGTATTTTGACTTGCATGATGTCTTTCGATGCTGTATATGTTTGCATTTTCTTTTTCATGGAAAGCCGCTTAGAAGTCACACGTCACACGTCACACGTCACACTACAATGCCTCAAAAGTCGCATACCGTCACAAAGTTAATCACGCATCAATTTGCAACACAAGTTGCACCATTATTCACAACACAAGTCGCAGTAAATCGACAAATTACCCCAACACATTCAGACATGCCGGTTCCTCTGTTTTGTTTCTTGCTCCTGGGCCCTGTCAGCTGGTGCAGGCCACATGAAATCACTGCCTGCATCTAGGATACTCCAAAACCTGCCTCTGCCATAGTTGAGAGCAGACAGTGAGTGCGGCAGGTAACTTGGTGGGCTTTTATTAGCATTCTGATTGGTTAAGCATTAATTATAATGGTTTTCACATGATACTTTTTGGAAGTGGTGCATTGAGGTGCGTTTTTTGTGTGATTTTGGTGGGACTTTGGATGGGTCTTAGGGGGAAAAATGGTTCTCACATGTCAACACGCTCTAAAACAACTGTGCATTCATTTTGTGCATTACAGTGTGAACCTTGGCCCTCATTCCGAGTTGATCGGTCGCAAGGCGAATTTAGCAGAGTTACACACGCTAAGCCTACGCCTACTGGGAGTGTATCTTAGCATCTTAAAATTGCGACCGATGTATTCGCAATATTGCGATCACAAACTACTTAGCAGTTTTAGAGTAGCTCCACACTTACTCTGCCAGTGCGATCAGTTCAGTGCTTGTCGTTCCTGGTTTGACGTCACAAACACACCCAGCGTTCGCCCAACCACTCCCCCGTTTCTCCGGCCACTCCTGCGTTTTTTCCGGAAACGGTAGCGTTTTCAGCCACACGCCCATAAAACGCCGTGTTTCCGCCCAGTAACACCCATTTCCTGTCAATCACATTACGATCGCCGGAGCGAGGAAAAAGCCGTGAGTAAAAATACTATCTTCATAGCAAAGATACTTGGCGCAGTCGCAGTGCGAATATTGCGCATGCGCACTATGCGGAATTTCACTGCGATGCGATGAAAAATACCGAGCGAACGACTCGGAATGAGGGCCCTTATGCGAATATACGGATGATTGGTGGGAATTCATGTGCATTTGCAAAGACGAATCTTAGTAAATTTGTGATTTCCACTGATACCAATGCTATTTTAATGATATTTGTACCGATGGTGGTTTGTTGCGGTTTGGACTGCAAAGTCACATTTGATAGGCAACTTCCATGCAAATGAAGTCTTAGAAAATATGCAATTAGGAAGATCTCAGCTTATTCACATTAAAAGTCGACCTTTAGTAAAATTCCCCCTCGGTAGTCTAAGTCAGTATACTGTTTCAAAGTTGGAAAAGGGATTGTAAAATTCTGTATGCTCCCTAATTTACCACCAACAATGCACATGACATACGTTGCATATTTCAGATGTAATTAAGTCAGGGGGTGACTACATTCCAGAGTGCCAGCTGCTCGGTATGCGGCTCTTCCAGAGATATACTCCAATATGTTTCTGCTGAATCTTAACTTGCTCCCTGGCCCCCTGGATATTGATGAGGCCAAGTATGTTAGACGGCAGTCATAAATAGAGAAAAAAGTGTAATTAAGAAACAATATAATAAAAATAATTTCGCCAAGCTGAAATATAAAATCATCTGCAACAGTGACTGAAGCACCTCTCTCACTGCGCCCTCACATCAGCAATCAGGAGCTGCAGAGCTCACAACGTGATCTGCAATTAAGCATCTTCACTAGAGATAACTGCAAACCGTACACAGAACTGCAGGCACATCCATTCATAATGAAGACACAAACGTGACACATTGATTTTAAAACAAAAGAACTGTTTATCTTCATGATGTAATCTCACATGAACAAGTTCACCATAATACGTCTGTCTGTGGAGTGGTGTTGGAGCATATACTCAGGCACCTATCTCTGGAGATGCTCATAATCACCATCCAGATGTAGCTTTCCTCTTTCTATATAGAGACACAATGGAAATTTCACCAGACAGATGCAAATCTATGTTTAGTAACAAAGGAAGGTGGGCGAAAACATGTTGTGACTATCCTAGCCCAACACCTCTCCCAGTGATACTTGTAAAACATTAAGGAATATATTCACATCCATCATGAATATATTCACATCCATCAGCTAGACCCATAGTTACACTTACCATACTGTACCATCCCTTTAAACCGGGATGCTCATGGATCTGTGCCCAATTAAAACCAGGTGAAATGTAGGCTTGAAGTCAGCCAGCCACAGAACCATTGTAATTCATGATTGTCCCGTGTTAAAGGAATAGTGTGGTAAGCCTACCCATAGCATTAATATATCTATGTCCTCTCTGGGAAAAAAAATATGGGAGAATACTATGCATGGTTGCGGGATGTAGTTATGTGACCGGCGGTCAGAGACTGTACCAGCGCGGGATCCCGCTTGCTGACTGGGACTGCCGACTGACAGGGACTATTCCCACTCATGGGTGTCCACGACACCCATAGAGTGGGAATCGTGGGAAGCGCAGCAAACCCGCAAGGGGCTTTGTTACGCTCACCTTCCCGCCGGCAACCTAAAGCTCAGGATCCTGGCGTCGGTATGGTGACTAGCGGGATCCCAAACGCCGGTCACCCCGAACTCAACCCGTGGTGCCACCTGCTCTCTGCAAAGGGTGACATTTGTCCCCCTCCTGGGTCCCCGTCGGGCCCCTCCAGGAGGCCCAGGCCTGGGTAATTTGTAACAGTTCCCCTCCCCTCTCTGGTCTCCTGAGCATCAGTGCTTATTTAGCAAGTGGTAGTATCTGCAGTACAATCTTTTCTTGCATATTACACTTTCCAATTCTATTCATTTCTGAGATAGATGCCCATGCACAGAATTTGACTCCTTTATGAAAGATTGTCTAAGATTTTTGGTTGGCTATTTAAATTGAAACATTCACTGTTAAAAACTGCAGCAAAGTCTCTGTCAGTCTATGAAAAGACTAATTCCCCCCAGCTCCAGCGACTCTAGAACTCAGATCATGGCATGGAGTTGTGTATTGGGAAACTAGCAAAGATATCACAAAGATAAGATTACCAATGTCAGATACAGAGGAGAATATTCTTGGATATGATGATAAAGATGACAGTGCTGAAAATGTCCCACAAGGTGAACGCACCATAAGAGACTTATCCTAAATGAACAGCTGATGCCATTCCACATCACTTGGTGTATGCAGTACCACTTAAGACATGTATCCCATATTACTAGTTTCAGTACCAGCCATTCATGCACCACAAAGTGTTTGTAAAGACGTTTTAAGAGATGCATCCAAAATGATCAGCTTCTTCCATACACGCACTGTATCATGTACACAGAGCCATTTAAGAGAAGTGTCCCATTTGATCCATTTCTGCCGTTCATGCATACATGTCATATGCAGAGCTGGTGAGGAGAGCATCACATACAATGCTGTGATGCCATTTACGGAAAAGTATGAGGAAGAAACAGAAAACACCTAGTAACATCATGTCGGATGTAGAGGCCAGCTCCATGACTCAGGAAATGTCTCATGACTCAGGCCAGCCCTGTGACTAGGTTTGATGATGAATCAGAACATGTGAATAGCAAAAGACCCAGAAGCAGGTCTTTTTAAATGGGTTTGGAGCACTTTCTGTTGCTGCTGGGCCAGGCAGGGGAACAACATCAATAAGGTAGGGGACTATGGGGGGTATCCAATTAGCGGCAAATAAGCATCTGGAGCAAAAAATTTATGTTTTTCGCAATGTTTCCCGATGTTTCTTTGCTATATATTTTTTTTCGGCGTATCCAATTAGGTCACCGAAAAAAAAAATCCCTTTCACCCGAAAACACAGATGAAAACGGGGCTGTTTTGGGGGACTTTGCTTCACCTGTCTGAGGCAGGTGGAACAAAATCCTTGATAAACAGCATCTCGCACCAACAAATGAGCAGTCCAATACCTCCCATCTTATATAATCTGACAGACTGCTAGCACAGACAACAAATACACTAAAGTTGGGTACACACTAAAATAACGTGTACCTGGACAATATGCCAGCTGACATACTGTATCCGCGGGACACATCAGAATGATGTAATGACGAACGGAACGATATCGCATGCATATTGGCCAGATCGTTCATTCTGTATGCCCAATCTATTCGCTCCCACTGCACGGCCAGCCAGACAATATTGCATGTGGCACAATGTAATGGGGCATAGTTTCATCCTTCATTACATTGTTCTGATGTGTGCCGCGGATATATGTCACTCGTCGGCCGACGCCGCAGGGGGATACTGGGTGCCCGCTAAGATTTTGTTACCAGCGGGCGCCTGGCTCCTTCCTCACAGTGGCGGCAGGACTTCTCCAGTGATCTCTGGCTTCCGGCTCATGCAGTGTGCACTGTGGGACAGATGTCTTCCTATAGTTCCAAGAAGCGGGCGGCCAGATGGACGGCATCGGTCCGTCACAGGAGCAGGGTTTATGGCAAGTATTGTGGGGGGTTTTTTGTATGCAAGGGTCACTACTACAAGGGGCATTACTAATGGTGGCATTACTAGAGGGGGCATTACTACTGGGAGCACTACTACAGGGAACACAACTGCAGGGGGCACTACCAATGGGGGCACTACTACAGGGGCATTACTACTGGGGGTACTGCTAATAGGGCCATTGAATAGGGGGCACTGCATAAAGGGCACTACTCCTGGGTGCACTGCATAAGGGTCACCACTACTATGGGCTCTGCATAAGGGTCACTACCACTGTGGGCACTGCATAAGGGGCACTACCACTAAAATGGGCACTACTGATGTGGGCATTGTATAAGGGACACTACTGCTGTGGACATTATGTGCATTAGGGGCACTACTATTGTAGGCATTGTGTATAAGGGGCACTAATCTGGACATTGTGCAAAAGGGTCACTACTGTATTTCATAACATTGTGTAACAAGGGACACTACTGTGTGGTGTAATGGGAATAAGATTGTGCTACTGTGCGGCATAATTTGAATTGGTGATACTATTGAGTGATCACTCCCCTTTCTTTCTGAGACCACGACTCTTTTGCAACATTACGCAGTCCCTTTATTACATAAGTGTCGGGGGGGGGGGGAGGGGGGAGTTCCCCCACTTCTCTAGGACCACTTTAAGCACTGGACATATCCAGTAACAAACATATATATAAAAAAAAATTGTGATACATATTGCAATATATGAAGGGTGTGAAAATTGTGAAGAACACAAAGGAGACTCTCCTCAGTCAAAATGCAACCAAATGCCTATGCTTCAACCACTTTTCTAATTTTCCTATGTTCTGTCTAGCACGGAACTGCATTCAAATATATTCTATTTGTACAGTATTTCTTATGTTTTCCATTATTTTGCCATCTAAGGTAGGGTACATTTTAACATTGCTTCATAATGTACACTGCCCTTTAAAAGAGTTGTCCATTCTGATATTTTTGTATAAATTCATGTAATGATTTCTGAACAATATTTTGCTGAATTATATTCTTATTTAAATGTTTCTGATAAACAATATCTATCTCTTTTTCTAAGAAAGAGGGGCTACTGTACAGTGGCGGAACTAGTGAGCAGTGGGCCCATGTGCGACAAAATGGCTTGGGGCCCCCCCTATCCCATCCCATCCAAGTCCACCCCCTCACCCCTGGAGAGGATCTGGTGAGGGGGGCCTGCTCAGGGAAGTGGATACCTAGCAACAGTGCCGTAACTAGACATATTAGCACTGTGTGCAAGAAATGGCATTGGAGCCCCACCCCTGCATGCAAAATAGGGGCAGTGCGCGCCGTAGGCGCGCGCAAAAATACATAGTGGCGTGGCTTCGTGGGGAAGGGGTGTGGCCACAAAATAATACCAATTCATAAAACGGTGCACAGTAGTCTCCATTATTCAAATTACGCCGCACAGTAGCACCACTACACCAGGTAGAGACCCTTTTACACCTTGCGGCGGACAGATTCCTCTTTTTACACATTACAGCAGACAGCGTCCCCTATTTACACATTACGGCAGACAGTGTCCCCCTTTTTACACATAATGGCAGACAGCGTCCCCTTGTTACACATAGCGGCAGACAGCGTACACTTTTTACACATAACGGCAGACAGCGTGCCCTTGTTACACAGTATGGCAGACAGCGTGCCCTTGTTACACATTACGGCAGACAGCGTGCCCTTGTTACACATTACGGCAGGCAGATTCCCCCTTTTTACACATTGCGGCAGGCAGATTCCCCCTTTTTACACATTGCGGCAAGCAGATTCCCCCTTTTTAGCAAATGGAGACTCACCATGCACATAGGGAATGAACAGCAGCAGCAGCAGCTCCTCTCTCTCTCTCTCTCTCTCTCCCTGTCCCTCCCATTATGACAGTGGGCGCCGAGGACGGCCACGAGATCTTGGCATGATGCTTGTCAGATCCCCGGCGCCCAAATACAGAGAGAGAGAGAGAGAGAGGAAGCCGAGGGAGGGGTGGGATATAAACAGGAAGGGGGAGGAGCTGAGTTAGCTGCCTCTCCTCGCTTTCCTGATTGACAACATGATCTTGCAGCAGGAGGACGTGTGGAGGAGGAGGCGCTGGAGAGAGCATTCCCTCCAGCAGCAGCAGCCAGTCACAGAGAGTGTGTGAGACCTGTTTGTATATGAGGGAGGGACGGACCCTCCTCCCTCTTCGTGTGTTACAGAGGCGGCAGCCGCGGCAGCGTGTCTGGTGCTGCGGCTGCTGCCTGTAGTGCCCTGGTGGCTGGCTTGATCTGTTCCTTACGACGGGCGGGCGGCGGGAGTCGCGGGACGCAGACCCGATGGGTCACGGGAGCGCTGGTGTGCGGCATGATACAATGAGTCATTGTGACTCATTGTAATGCCGGCCGGCGGCTGTGGGCCCTTGAGTGCGGCGGGGCCCCAGTGCAATGCACTGCCTGCCCTGCCAGTAGTTCCGCCCCTGCTACTATATATCTTAAAAAGACTGCAAACATCCTACTGTATATGCGGTGTGTAAAATATCGGAACTACATAGAAAAGCATATTAATAATAATAATAATGTAGTCTACTGATGTTTTCATCACAGCTATATCTCCCAAATAATCACTGATATTTGCTTATTCTGAGATCAGCAGCTGAGCCCCTCCCGACTTTTCATGGAATCTGAAGTACCCTGAGTATTTAAAGGTTACCAATATATCAAATGCCGTATTTAGCACCAGTGCTTACTTAGCATACGGGATGGAGCATCTGCAGTACAATCTCTTGAATACTTTCCAATTCTATTCATTTTTTGGATAGATGCCTGTGCACAGAATTTGACTCCTTTATGAATGATTGTCTAAGATTTTTGGATGGTTATTTTAATGGAGAAACTCACTGTTAAAAACAACAACAGCACCTGCTTCTGTCTGCTTTCTCTCAGCTCCAGCTCCCCTAGAAGTCAGATCATGGCTATGTTTTAGAAAACAAGAAAAGCTATCAAGAAGATATTACCCAAGTCAGAATCAATGGAGGATATCCCGATATGATTTTAAAGAAGCCAGTGCTGAACAGCGGTGCAAGTATGCTGGTACGCTCGGGTACAAATCTGGCAGCGGGTACGCAGTACCACCTGCCACACACTTTGCCATTACCACAATTATAATGTACCACAAAGCAACAAGACCATGGTGCTTGGCAGCATGACGGCTCCTCCCACTTTGTCAGGGTTACTGGGAGTGCAACAGTGGCTGTATTTTCCTGTTATAATGGAGGCATTACTATATATTGTTATTAAATTGGGGGCATTACTATATATTTCTATTATACTGGAGGTATCACTACAGGTTGAGTATCCCATATCCAAAATGCTTGGGACCAGAGGTATTTTGGATATCGGATTATTCCGTATTTTGGAATAATTGCATACCATAATGGGATATCATGGTGATGGGACCCAAGTCTAAGCACAGAATGCATTTATGGTTCATATACACCTTATACACACAGCCTAAAGGTCATTTTAGCCAATATTTTTAATAACTTTGGCCCTCATTCCGAGTTGTTCGCTCGGTAAAAATCTTCGCATCGCAGCGATTTTCCGCTTAATGCGCATGCGCAATGTCCGCACTGCGACTGCGCCAAGTAAATTTGCTATGTAGTTAGGAATTTTACTCACGGCTTTTTCATCGTTCTGGCGATCGTAATGTGATTGACAGGAAATGGGTGTTACTGGGCGGAAACAGGCCGTTTTATGGGCGTGTGGGAAAAAACGCTACCGTTTCCGGAAAAAACGCAGGAGTGGCCGGAGAAACGGAGGAGTGTCTGGGCGAACGCTGGGTGTGTTTGTGACGTCAAACCAGGAACGACAAGCACTGAACTGATCGCAGATGCCGAGTAAGGTTGAAGTTACTCAGAAACTGCTACGAGGTGTGTAATCGCAATATTGCGATTACTTCGTTCGCAATTTTAAGATGCTAAGATTCACTCCCAGTAGGCGGCGGCTTAGCATGAGCAAATCTGCTAAAATCCGCTTGCGAGCGACCAACTCGGAATGAGGGCCTTTGTGCATTAAACAAAGTGTGTGTACATTCACACAATTCATTTATGTTTCATATACACCTTATACACACAGCCTGAAGGTCATTTAATACAATATTTTTAATTATTGTGTGTATTAGTACATTGAGCCATCAGAAAACAAAGGTTTCACTATCTCAGTCTCACTCAAAAAATTCCGTATTTCGGAATATTCCGTATTTCGGAATATTTGGATATGGGATACTCAACCTGTATATATTTTTAGTCTTGCCTCCAGATTCCATACGCGCACACAGGGGGGGTTTCCGAGTACCCGGAAACCCCCCCTGCCCGCCGATCCATCGCGCCGCTGACCAATATTTATTTATTTAGTTTGACACGGAGGAGCTCCGCAGGCTGTTTCTGTCCTGCGGCAGCTACCTCCTCCACACTGAGACGCTGGCTGAATAGACACTAGAGGGAGCTGCAGCGCACAGCTCCTGTCAGCCTCAGGAAGCTACTGTTCCATGGAGCTTTGATGCAGAGAGCTGGCCGGGTGAGGCTCCACGGACTCTGCAGCAAGCCACCAGGTAGTTGGGGGGTGCTGATGGGTCCCGAGGGGGAGTAGTGGAAGGGGTTCTGATGCTGGCCAGGTCAGTGCTCAGACACTATATTCCACTCTGCAAAAGAGTGTACAATATATTTAGAATCACAGGCCTGGGGATGTGGGCAGGGGTTTCCTGGGGGGGGGGGGGGGTTACTTTAATAAATAATGGTGGTATATTTTCTCTACATGTTAGTGGCTTTGTTTTTTTTTAACCTTTTTGTGAAAGAGGTGTGTGTGTGTAACATAAATGTATATTTACTGCATATACTGTGTGTGTGTGTGTGTGTGTGTATTTATGACATTCATGTGTGCTATATAAAGCTATATGTGAGTGTGTTTGTGACGTGTGCTATATGTGTGTGTGTGTATATATATATATATATATATATATATACACTGTATATACTCTGTATATGGGAGTGCACCCTGACAAGTGAATGTTGGTACTATCAAGGGAGTGCCGTGTGTGTGTATGTATGTATGTATGTATATATATATATATATATATATCTGTATATATATATACATTCATACATACATACATACATACATACATACATACATACATACATACATATATACACACACACCCACAGCACTGGCAACACTCCTTGGTTGTGGAATCGGAATCGTGGGGACATACACTATATATATATATATATATTATTTCTCTGACGTCCTAGTGGATGCTGGGAACTCCGTAAGGACCATGGGGAATAGCGGCTCCGCAGGAGACTGGGCACAACTAAGAAAGATTTAGGACTACCTGGTGTGCACTGGCTCCTCCCTCTATGCCCCTCCTCCAGACCTCAGTTAGAATTTTGTGCCCGGCCAAGCTGGATGCACACTAGGGGCTCTCCTGAGCTCCTAGAAAAGAAAGTATAATTTAGGTTTTTTATTTTCAGTGAGATCTGCTGGCAACAGACTCACTGCGACGAGGGACTAAGGGGAGAGAAGCGAACCTACCTGCTTGCAGCTAGCTTGGGCTTCTAGGCTACTGGACACCATTAGCTCCAGAGGGATCGAACACAGGCCCAGCCTCGGTCGTCCGGTCCCGGAGCCGCGCCGCCGTCCCCCTTACAGAGCCAGAAGCAAGAAGACGTTCCTGGAAATCGGCGGCAGAAGACTTCGGTCTTCATCAAGGTAGCGCACAGCACTGCAGCTGTGCGCCATTGCTCCCCATGCACACCTCACACTCCGGTCACTGATGGGTGCAGGGCGCTGGGGGGGGGGGGGGGGGCGCCCTGGGCTGCAATAATAGTACCTTGCTGGCAAAATAAACACATAATATAGTCATTAAGTCCATATATATGTGTAAAATCCCCTGCCAGATATACATATAAAAAAGCGGGAGAAGTCCGCCGGAAAAGGGGCGGGGCTATCTCTCTCAGCACACTGGCGCCATTTTCCCTCACAGCTCCGCTGGAAGGACGCTCCCCAGGCTCTCCCCTGCAGTTTCCAGACTACATAGGGTAAAAAAGAGGGGGGGGGCACTAAATTTAGGCACAATCTGTGTAATATCAGCAGCTATAGGGGAAAAATCACTGTGGGTAGTGTGAATCCCTATATATATAGCGCTCTGGTGTGTGCTGGCATACTCTCTCTCTGTCTCCCCAAAGGATTTTGTGGGGTCCTGTCCTCAGTCTGAGCATTCCCTGTGTGTGTGCGGTGTGTCGGTACGGCTGTGTCGACATGTTTGATGAGGAGGCTTATGTGGAGGGGGAGCAGATGCCGATAAATGTGATGTCACCCCCTGCGGGGTCGACACCTGAGTGGATGGACATGTGGAAGGAATTACGCGACAGTGTCAACTCCTTACATAAAAGGTTTGACGACATAGCAGATGTGGGACAGCCGGCTTCTCAGCCCGTGCCTGCCCAGGCGTCTCAAAAGCCATCAGGGGCCTTAAAACGCCCACTACCTCAGATGGCAGACACAGATGTCGACACGAATACTGACTCCAGTGTCGACGACGATGAGACTAGTGTACATTCCAATAGAGCCACCCGTTACATGATTACGGCAATGAAAAATGTGTTGCACATTTCAGATATTACCCCAGGTACCACAAAAAAGGGTATTATGTTTGGGGAGAAAAAGCTTCCAGTGGTTTTTCCCCCATCTGATGAATTAAATGAAGTGTGTGAAGAAGCGTGGTTTTCCCCCGATAAGAAACTGGTAATTTCTAAAAGGTTACTAATGGCGTACCCTTTCCCGCCAGAGGATAGGTCACGTTGGGAGACATCCCCTAGGGTGGATAAAGCGCTCACACGTCTGTCAAAAAAGGTGGCACTACCGTCTCCGGACACGGCCGCCCTAAAGGAGCCTGCAGATAGGAAGCAGGAGGCTATCCTGAAGTCTGTATAAACACACTCAGGTATTATACTGAGACCAGCTATTGCTTCAGCATGGATGTGCAGTGCTGCAGCTGCGTGGTCATATTCCCTGTCAGATAATATTGATACCTTAGACAGGGACACTATATTGCTAACCGTAGAGCATATTAAAGACGCAGTCTTATACATGAGAGATGCACAGAGGGATATTTGCCGGCTGGCATCTAAAATAAACGCAATGTCCATTTCTGCCAGGAGAGGATTGTGGACTCGGCAGTGGACAGGTGATGCAGATTCTAAAAGGCACATGGAAGTTTTGCCTTACAAGGGTGAGGAGTTGTTTGGGGATGGTCTCTCGGACCTCGTTTCCACAGCAACAGCTGGGAAGTCAGCATTTTTACCCCATGTTCCCTCACAGCCAAAGAAAGCACCGTATTATCAGGTACAGTCCTTTCGACCCCAGAAAGGCAAGCGGGTTAAAGGCGCGTCCTTTCTGCCCAGAGGTAGAGGTAGAGGGAAAAAGCTGCAGCATACAGCCAGTTCCCAGGAACAAAAGTCCTACCCCGTTTCCTGTAAGTCCACCGCATGACGCTGGGGCTCCACAGGCGGAGCCAGGTACGGTGGGGGCCCGTCTCAAGAACTTCAGCGACCAGTGGGCTCGCTCACGGGTGGATCCCTGGATTCTACAAGTAGTATCTCAGGGGTACAAGCTGGAATTCGAGACGTCTCCCCCTCGCCGTTTCCTCAAATCTGCCTTGCTGACAGCTCCCCCGGACAGGGTGGCAGTGCTGGAGGCAATTCAAGAGCTGTATTCGCAGCAGGTGATAGTCAAGGTACCCCTCCTTCAACAAGGACGGGGTTACTATTCCACAATGGTTGTTGTACCGAAACCGGACGGTTCGGTGAGACCCATTTTAAATTTAAAATCCTTGAACACATATAAGAAGGTTCAAGTTCAAGATGTAATCGCTCAGCAGTGATTGCAAGCCTGGACGAGGGGGATTACATGGTGTCACTGGACATCAAGGATGCTTACCTGCATGTCCCCATTTACCCTCCTCACCAGGAGTACCTCAGATTTGTGGTACAGGACTGTCATTACCAATTCCAGACGTTGCCGTTTGGTCTGTCCACGGCACCGAGGGTATTTACCAAGGTAATGGCCGAAATGATGATACTCCTTCGAAAAAATGGAGTTTTAATTATCCTGTACTTGGACGATCTCCTTATAAAGGCGAGGTCCAGGGAACAGTTGTTGATCGGAGTAGCACTAGCTCGGGAAGTGCTACAACAGCACGGCTGGATCCTGAATATTCCAAAGTCGCAGCTGGTTCCTACAACGCATCTACTGTTCCTGGGGATGGTTCTGGACACAGAACAGAAAAAAGTGTTTCTCCCGGAGGAGAAGGCCAAGGAGTTATCGTCTCTAGTCAGAGACCTCCTAAAGCCAAAACAGGTGTCGGTGCACCACTGCACGCGAGTCCTGGGAAAGATGGTGGCTTCTTACGAAGCAATTCCATTCGGAAGGTTCCATGCAAGGATCTTTCAGTGGGATCTGTTGGACAAGTGGTCCGGGTCGCATCTTCAGATGCATCGGCTGATAACCCTGTCTCCAAGGGCCAGGGTGTCGCTGCTGTGGTGGCTGCAGAGTGCTCATCTTCTAGAGGGCCGCAGATCCGGCATACAGGACTGGATCCTGGTGACCACGGATGCCAGCCTTCGAGGTTGGGGGGCAGTCACACAGGGAAGAAACTTCCAAGGACTATGGACAAGTCAGGAGACTTCCCTACACATAAATATTCTGGAACTAAGGGCCATTTACAATGCCCTAAGTCAGGCAAGACCCCTGCTTCAACACCAGCCGGTGCTGATCCAGTCAGACAACATCACGGCGGTCGCCCATGTAAACCGTCAGGGTGGCACATGAAGCAGGTGGCGATGGCAGAAGCCACAAGGATTCTCCGATGGGCGGAAAATCATGTTTTAGCACTGTCAGCAGTGTTCATTCCGGGAGTGGACAACTGGGAAGCAGACTTCCTTAGCAGGCACGACCTCCACCCGGGAGAGTGGGGACTTCATCCAGAAGTCTTCCAAATGATTGTACACTGTTGGGAAAGGCCACAGGTGGACATGATGGCGTCCCACCTCAACAAAAAGCTAAAGAGATATGGCGCCAGGTCAAGGGACCCTCAGGCGATAGCTGTGGACGCTCTAGTGACACCGTGGGTGTACCAGTCGGTTTATGTGTTCCCTCCTCTGCCTCTCATACCCAAGGTACTGAGAATAATAAGAAGGAGAGGAGTAAGAGCTATACTTGTGGTTCCGGATTGGCCAAGAAGAGCTTGGTACCCAGAACTTCAAGAAATGATCTCAGAGGACCCATGGCCTCTGCCGCTCAGACAGGACCTGCTGCAGCAGGGGCCCTGTCTGTTCCAAGACTTACTGCGACTGCGTTTGACGGCATGGCGGTTGAACGCCGGATCCTGAAGGAAAAGGGCATTCCGGAGGAAGTCATCCCTACGCTGATTAAAGCTAGGAAGGAGGTGACCGCAAACCATTATCACCGCATATGGCGAAAATATGTTGCGTGGTGTGAGGCCAGAAGGGCCCCAACGGAGGAATTTCAGCTGGGTCGATTTCTGCACTTCCTACAGTCAGGGGTGACTATGGGCCTCAAATTAGGTTCCATTAAGGTCCAGATTTCGGCTCTGTCGATTTTCTTCCAAAAAGAACTGGCTTCACTGCCTGAAGTTCAGACGTTTGTTAAAGGAGTGCTGCATATTCAGCCCCCTTTTGTGCCTCCAGTGGCACCTTGGGATCTCAACGTGGTGTTGGATTTCCTTAAGTCACATTGGTTTGAGCCACTTAAAACCGTGGAACTAAAATATCTCACGTGGAAAGTGGTCATGCTGTTGGCCTTGGCTTCGGCCAGGCGTGTGTCAGAATTGGCGGCTTTGTCATGTAAAAGCCCTTATCTGATTTTCCATATGGATAGGGCGGAATTGAGGACTCGTCCCCAATTTCTTCCTAAGGTGGTATCAGCTTTTCATTTGAACCAACCTATTGTGGTGCCTGCGGCTACTAAGGACTTGGATGATTCCAAGTTGCTGGACGTAGTCAGGGCCCTGAAAATCTATATTTCCAGGACGGCTGGAGTCAGGAAAACTGACTCGCTATTTATTCTGTATGCGCCCAACAAGCTGGGTGCTCCTGCTTCAAAGCAGTCTATTGCTCGCTGGATCTGTAGTACGATTCAACTTGCACATTCTGCGGCTGGACTGCCGCATCCTAAATCTGTAAAAGCCCATTCCACGAGGAAAGTGGGCTCTACTTGGGCGGCTGCCCGAGGGGTCTCGGCTTTACAACTTTGCCGAGCTGCTACTTGGTCGGGTTCAAACACATTTGCTAAATTCTACAAGTTTGATACCCTGGCTGAGGAGGACCTTGAGTTTGCTCATTCGGTGCTGCAGAGTCATCCGCGCTCTCCCGCCCGTTTGGGAGCTTTGGTATAATCCCCATGGTCCTTACGGAGTTCCCAGCATCCACTAGGATGTCAGAGAAAATAAGAATTTACTCACCGGTAATTCTATTTCTCGTAGTCCGTAGTGGATACTGGGCGCCCATCCCAAGTGCGGATTGTCTGCAATACTTGTATATAGTTATTGCCTAACTAAAGGGTTATGGTTAGAGCCATCTGTTGAGAGGATTAGTTATTTTTCATACTGTTAACTGGGTATAGTATCACGAGTTATACGGTGTGATTGGTGTGGCTGGTATGAGTCTTACCCGGGATTCCAAAATCCTTTCCTTATTGTGTCAGCTCTTCCGGGCACAGTATCCTAACTGAGGTCTGGAGGAGGGGCATAGAGGGAGGAGCCAGTGCACACCAGGTAGTCCTAAATCTTTCTTAGTTGTGCCCAGTCTCCTGCGGAGCCGCTATTCCCCATGGTCCTTACGCAGTTCCCAGCATCCACTACGGACTACGAGAAATAGAATTACCGGTGAGTAAATTCTTATTTTTTTTTGTATTTACATAGGAAACCCCCCTGTAAAAATCCTGCGTTTGCCCCTGGATTCACCCCAAAAAAGGGGCTGTCGTGTCGTCACGCCGCTAGTGTCATATAGCCACTCCCACTAGCAGCATGTGGCCACACCCCCTCACATCACATGACCACGCCCATTTTCCAGCACTCAGTACCGCTGAGAAAATATTTCTACTTGCACCACTGGTGCTGAAAGTGAACCCAGCGCTATAAGAGACTTATCCTATGTGACCACTTTGCAATATACATGCCACAGTGTGTTTGCAGTAACCGTAGGAGGGGATCAATATACCGGCTGTCAGGATCCCGGCGTTCAGGAGGCCGACGCCAAAATCCCGACAGTCGATGAAATACCGACGCCCAGAATCCCGACAAACGCTCAGTATTCCCACCCGTAGAATTGGTGGTGAGCGAAGTGAGCCACCGGGCCCAATGCATGGCGAGCGCATCGGGCCCGGGGACATGCTGCCGGGATTCCGGCAAACGGGATGTTGGCTGTCACTATACCAACATTTATATCATATGTATTTCCCTTAAGAGATGTATCCCATATGATCAGTTTCTGAAATGTATGTGCTACGTGCTGTACCCAAAGCCAGTTAATCGGCATGTCCGATATGAGCCATTTTCTGTGGTTCACGTGTTACATGTTGTAGGTAGAGCTGGTTATGAGAATTATTGCACACCACACATGATGACATTCGTGGAAATGTCTCAGGACGAAACACCTAAAATGATCCTTCACACGGAGGGCAGCCATGTGACTGGGTTTTGATGAAGAATCAGGACACTTGAATAGCAAAAGGCCCAGAAACAGAGTCTTTAAGTGGTTTTGGAACACACTCCTAATAAAAGACCAAAGAAAAACCACTCTTGGGCCTTACTGAGATTAAAAAAAAAAAAGGGTTGCTCCAAGAAATAAGCAGTATGATACCACCCAGCCAATATCATCTGACAGGCTGCCAGCACAGACACCAAGGGGGTAATTCCAAGTTGATCGCAGCAGGAAATTTTTTAGCAGTTAGGCAAAACCAGGGTGGTCATTCCGAGTTGATCGCTCGTTATTTTTTTTTCGCAACGGAGCGATTAGTCGCTAATGCGCATGCGCAATGTCCGCAGTGCGACTGCGCCAAGTAAATTTGCTATGCAGTTAGGTATTTTACTCACGGCATTACGAGGTTTTTTCTTCGTTCTGGTGATCGTAATGTGATTGACAGGAAGCGGGTGTTTCTGGGCGGAAATAGGCCGTTTTATGGGTGTGTGTGAAAAAACGCTGCCGTTTCTGGGGAAAAACGCGGGAGTGTCTGAAGAAACGGGGGAGTGTCTGGGCGACGTGTTTGTGACGTCAAACCAGGAACGAAACTAACTGAACTGATCGCAGTTGCCGAGTTAGTCTGGAGCTACTCAGAAACTGCTAAGAAGTGTCTATTCGCAATTGTGCTAATCTTTCGTTCGCAATTTTACTATGCTAAGATTCACTCCCAGTAGGCGGCGGCTTAGCGTGTGCAAAGCTGCTAAAAGCAGCTTGCGAGCGAACAACTCGGAATGACCACCCATGTGCACTGCAGGGGAGGCAGATATAACATGTGCAGAGAGTGTTAGATTTGGGTGTGGTGTGTTCAATCTGCAATCTAATTTGCAGTGTAAAAATAAAGCAGCCAGTATTTACCCTGCACAGAAACAAAATAAACCACCCAAATCTAACTCTCTCTGCACATGTTATATCTGCCTCCAAAACATTAATAATTTTGTGATTGGGTAATTACAACAATTAGCCCAATGTAAGAGAGAGACTTTCAGTAATATGATACTTTATAACTCTCCCAATCGTTTAACGCTACAACCATTGGCATATCTGCAGTGGGTGCAGGGAGTGCAGTGCACACAGGTCCTGTCTCCACGGGGGCCCACACCGCAAACCAATAATTATACTTACCTTTCCGGAGCCGTGTTGGCGACGCTGCAGAGAAGTATAAATCATGGGAAAATGGTGTAGTGGTCATTTTACCCGTGATCTGCGCAGTGCAATATAGAAGTCACCGAGAACGTAAGACAGGCGCCATGTCCCTGGAGAACTCAGCATGCACAGTAGACTGGCATAAATCCAGAATCTACTTCACTTCCAGGGAGGAGGAGACCCGCACGAAACCTGCCCGTGTGCCCTCTCCTCTGTTAAATCGCCTTGACGTGGACTGTAAAGTTTCCACCAAAACCCTATATATTACATTATGTTAATTTGCTTATCTGTTTACTGTACTCAAATAAAACAAAACATTTTTTTAAAAAAGTGAAAAGTTGACATAAAAAATGTGTGTTTGGAGTCAATAACATTCACAGCATAAAACTCCTTTCCGAGTCATGGAGAAACCTCATGCTTGCATTAATACACAAGTGAAGCGTGTCCCCCCGTCTGACATAGCAGATGGCAGATAATGGTACTAAGCATTCTGAATTGCCATCACCATGCTTAAGTGCTTCTTTAAATGCTGGAGTTAAACAAATGATTAAATGCCCGGCATTTTTTGCATTTAATAACAGAGTCATTGTGGGGGGTTATCTTGCTACAGGGTAATTGGACCTTGGTTGCAATTTAAAAAGAAAAAAGTAAAAAAAAGAAAAGGAAATGATGACAGGAAGCATTTGGAGGATGCTATTAAAATTAATCAGATCTGAATAAATCCTAAAGCAGCATTCTTTACTGCGTTCATCAGAATAGTTTGTCACTCTTAAAAATCATCAAGCAAATATGCCTCCTTTTCCTTTCTGCAAATCTGTCTGTCTCAGCTCATGTGGGAAGAGAACAAAATAACAAAATTGGGGAAAATTAGAGGAAAGTATTGACTCAGAAGCGTGTTTTGTATTTTTTTGCACAATAGGGAAATAAACGGAATTTAAAACAAAGAATATTTGCACAGAGGGCCTGATTTTCAGAGATGGGCGCAGTCTTTTACATAGCATAACACATTCCTCCCAACTTTGCTGTCATTAAAGGAGGGACGTCAGCGCTCGCCCGAATTTAGGGGGCTTGGCCTACCGAAAATGGGGCATGGCCTCACGGCAAGTGCCGCGATGGGATATAGAAAAAGGGAAGGGATAGTAGGTGAAAGCTAGAAAAGGACACGTGGGGAAAAGAAACAATTTTTGTTAAAATATTTTACAAGTGAATATTGGTGTAGATGTTAGGTAAAGCTATTGCACTATATTTGGGTTACTCCACCGGATGATTTACTTCTTTAGAAAGGACAGTGGCGTAACTACTGCCCCCGCAGCCCTCGCGGTGGCTTGGGGGCGAGGGGCTGCGGGGGCGCCGCCACTGATTTAGAGCAGATTGACATGCGGACGAACGTCCGCATGTCAATCTGTTGTCACTAGCCCCCCGCTTTGAAGTAGGGACACGGAGGGCACAGCGTGCGCCTCTCCTGTGTCCCTCTGAGTCTCCGGCGTGTCGGGGGGCGTGTCCTATGAAAAGGGGGCGTGGCTTCGCGGAGGACCCGCTATCGCGGGCCACGCCCCCGTTTCGTCACTGAGGGGGCATGCCCAGCGCTCTGTGAGCTGCTGGCATGCCCTCTCTCCCACTGTCTGCGCTGAATAGACGCTGTGCGCATGCGCACAGCGTCTATTCACTACTGCTCTGCTATGCAGAGCAGTGACTGTAGGAGCCTCCCAACTGCCCCCCCCATCGCGGGACACTGCGGGAGGTATGCATATATGGCACTGGGGGGGCACTGAGGGGGCATATATGGAACAGGGGGGGGGGCACTGAGGGGGCATATATGGCCTGAGGGGGCATATATGGCACTGGGGTGCCACTGAGGGGCATATATGGCACTGAGGGGGCATATATGGCACTGGGGGCACTGAGGGGTCATATATGGCACTGGGGGGGCACAGAGGGGTCATATATGGCACTGAGGGGGCATATATGGCACTGCGGGGGGCACTGAGGGGGCATATATGGCACTAAGGGGGCATATATGGCACTGGGGGGCACTGAGGGCATATATGGCACTGGGGGGCACTGAGGGGGCATAGATGGCACTGGGGGGCACTGAGGGGGCATATATGGCACTGGGGAGGCACTGAGGGGGCATATATGGCACTGAGGGGGCATATATGGCACTGGTGGGGCACTGAGGGGGCATATATGGCACTGGGGGGGCACTGAGGGGGCATATATGGCACTGAGGGGGCATATATGGCACTGGTGGGGCACTGAGGGGGCATATATGGCACTGGGGGGGCACTGAGGGGGCATATATGGCACTGGGGGGTACTGAGGGGGCATATATGGCACTGAGGGGGCATATATGGCACTGGGGAGGCACTGAAAGGGGCATATATGGCACTGGGGGGGCACTGAGGGGGCATATATGGCACTGTATGTGTACCTGGCACATGGGGGGCTATATTTGGCACTGGGGGCACGTGAGCACCTGGCATTGTGGGGGAATATCTGGCACTGGGGGCATATGTGGCACTGGGGGGAGAGGCTATATTTGGCACTGGGGGCATGTGAGTACCTGGCACCGTGGGGGAATATCTGGCACTGAGGACATATGTGGCACTGGGAGCACAGCCCTAGCAACAAGCACTACCCCCTAGCAATGAGCATGACACCCAGTGCATGAAACCTCTGGCAACGAGCATGACACCGAGTGCATGAAACACCTGGCAACGAGCATGACACCCTGAGCATGAAAACCCCTGGCACCGTGCATGGAACCAAGAGCATGAAACCCCTGGCAACGAGCAGGTAATTTAAAAGTAATTAGAAGCCTTAATGTAGGACTTAATGTGTAATGGGCATTACGGTGTGTGGCATAATGTATCACGGACATTGCGGTGTGTGTCAGAATGTGTCACAGGCATTACGGTGTGTGGCAAACTATATCACTGGCATTGTGGTATGTGGTATAATGTCTCAGGGGCATTGCAGTGTGGCATAGGGTATAACGGGCATTGCGGTATGTGTCACAGGCATTACGGTGTATGGTATACTAGATCACGGGCATTGTGGTATGTGGTATAATGTCTCAGGGTCATTGCAGTGTGTGGCATAATGTATAATGGGCATTGCGGTGTGTGGCATAATGTGTCAGGCATTACGGTGTCTGTATACTATATCACGGGCATTGTGGTATGTGGTATAATGTCTCAGGGTCATTGCAGTGTGGCATAATGTATAACGGGCATTGCGGTGTGTGTCATAATGTATCACGGACATTGCGGTGTGTGGTATACTATATCATGGGCATTGTGGTATGTGGTATAATGTTTCAGGTTCATTGCAGTGTGTGTCATAATGTATCACGGACATTGCGGTGTGTGTCATAATGTATCACGGACATTGCGGTGTGTGGTATACTATATCATGGGCATTGTGGTATGTGCTATAATGTATCAGGGGCATTGCAGTGTGTAGCATAATGTATAACGGGCATTGCGATTCCTGTCATAATGTGTCACAGACATTACGGTGTGTGGCATAATGTGTCGGGGGCATTACGGTGTGTGCATATTGTGTCATGTGCATTATTGTGTGTGGCATAATGTCTGAGGGCCTTTGCAGTATGTGGCATAATGTATACTGGGCATTACTATAAGGAGGAAAAATGACAAATAATGGAAGGGGCATGAATCAGGATTATTTTTCTTTCCTGTGGTGGCTAACGTCTGGGCGTGCAGGTTGCAAAACTGGGGTATAAGGTAGTCTATTCCTGCAGTGCCACGCCTCTTTATGCGAAGCCGCGCCCATTTAAACAAAACCACGCCCCTTTTTGGCGCCGCGCGCCTTCGGCGCGCACATGTTTGTCCCTTTCCTAGTGCCAATTATGGGGGGGGGGGGGCGCCAAAGAATTTTTTGGCTTGGGGGAGAAAAATTTCTAGTTACGCCACTGAGAAAGGAGCATGTCTTTCCAAGAATAGTCAGAGAGAAAACAGCTGAGTTATACAGTAGGTATTCTCTTTGCCAAGGAGGTGGCGTGTTATCTTGTATGTGTGCTATGAAGCAGATGAAAGCTGTAAGAGAAGATTTGCAGTTTGGCTCTGTCTGCTTCCAGGATTTAGCAATCAGACAGCTAGCTGCTGCTGCCGGAATGTGGCTGGCTATTTAGCCAAATTTACGTCAGCATTCTGTGGTGGATGACACAGAAGGTGATACAAGAGGAAGGACTATTAGTGACCTGACCCGTTCATGATACTGTGCAGCTGAAGCCATAGGCGGATCCAGGGGGGGGGGGGGGGGGGGGGGGCACTCGGGCCCGTGCCCCCCCTGTCGTTTCTGACTTCTTTTTTTCAAAAGGAGAACATCAGCAGCACTACTGCTATTTCCGTCAGTCAGAGTTGATAAAAGAGCTGGCAGGCACGCACTAGGACCCACCGCGGCTCTAACAGCAAGTCCGTGTGGTAACCAATGGGGAGCTCACACCGTAACCTACCTCCCCCACTGCCAGCCGGCCAGAGTCCAGCCCAGACTCGGGGTTCAATTGCCAGCATCAAGTAAGACTGTTACTTATGACGGCGCAGAAGGCTTCATTAGCCCTCACTGCACCGCACAATAATCCCAGCGCTTCCTCGTCCACTTCCTCGTCCACATGCTAGGTGCAGTCAAACTCAGCCTCAGCTGAGAAGGCGGCCCGTGTGATTGTGACAGGACTGTCCTGCAGATGTCTTATGCTGCTTGTTGGAGATCCAGCTGGCTGCTTCTGCTAATCAAAGATGGGCAGTTCGTGTCCTGCAGTCTGAGTCTCACTGCAGTGCCCAAAACAAGGTTTGCTGCACCTGCCACCACCAACTAAAAACTATAATAATTATATTGTGCTGGGGTGCCTTCCAGGCTCCCATAACTAATGGAACAGGTGACCAACATTTCAAGGCCCAATCAACCTTTTCATCAGGGAGAAACATTGGCAATAAACAAGGATGCGCTCCTACAGCCAATCATTACCTCATGGCATATCCTGTGAGGCCAACCCCCCTGTGATACCACACCCCTTATCTGGGAGCAAGTGTGCCTTGGGTGCATGTAAATATAACTATTACCGTTCCCCTATCATGGTGCTCCCCCTTTCATTTTATTCTGGATCCGCCCCTTGCTGAAGCCACTCAATATGGTCACACCATGTGGTTGTGCCACTTTGGTACAGCCATGGCACCTGGTCAGAAATGGGCCCTAGTACTTTACAGTGCATCCGGAAAGTATTACCAGCTCTTCACTTTTTCCACATTTTGTTATATTACAAACTTATTCCACACTGGAATAAATTCTTTTTTCCCCTCAAAATTCTACACACAATACCCCATAATGACAACATGAAAAAAGTGTTTTTGAGAATTTTGCAAATTTATTAAAAATAAAAAACTAAGAAATCACATGTACATAAGTGCTCAATACTTTGTTGATGCACCTTTGGCAGCAATTACAGCTTCAAGTCTTTTTGAATATGATGCCAAAAGCTTGGCACACCTATCTTTGGGCAGTTTCGCCCATTCCTCTTTGCAGCACTCAAGCTCCATCAGGTTGGATGGGAAGCGTTGGTGCACAGCAATTTTCAGATCTCTCCAGAGATGTTCAATTTAATTCAAGTCTGGGCTCTGGCTGGAACACTCAAGACATTCACAGAGTTGTCCTGAAGCCAATCCTTTGATATCTTGGCTGTGCGCTTAGGGTCGTTGTCCTGCTGAAAGATGAATCGTCGCCCCAGTCTGAGGTCAAGAGCGCTCTGGGTCAGGTTGTCATCCAGGATGTCTCTGTACATTGCTGCATTAATCTTTCCCTGTATTTTGACTAGTCTCCCAGTTCTTACTGCTGAAAAACATCCCCACAGCATGATACTGCCACTACCATGCTTCACTGTAGGGATGGTATTGGTCTGGTGATGAGCGGTGCCTGGTTTCCTCCAAACATGACACCTGGCATTCACACCAAAGAGTTTAATCTTTGGGGTCTATTTACTAAGCCTTGGATGGAGAAAAGTCGCTGGAGATAAAGTACCAGCAAATCGGCCCCTAACTGGTATGCCACAGGCTGTGTTTAAAAAATGTCAGTTAGGAGCTGATTGGCTGGTACTTTATCTCCATCCAAGGCTTAGTAAATAGACCCCTAAGTCTCATCAGACCAGAGAATTTTGTTTCTCATGGTCTGAGAGTTCTTCAGGTGCATTTTGGCAAACTCCAGGTGAGCTGTGATGTGCTTTTTACTAAGGAGTGGCTTCCATCTGGCCACTCAACCATACAGACCTGATTGGTGGATTGCTGCAGAGATGGTTGTCCTCCTGGAAGGTTTTCCTCTCTCCACAGAGGAATGCTGTAATGCTGTAGCTCTGAAAGAGTGACCATCGGGTTCTTGGTCACGTTCCTGACTAGGGCCCTTCTCCCCCGATCGCTCAGTTTAGACGGCCGGCCAGCTCTAGGAAGAGTCCTGGTGGTTCCGAACTTCTGCCATTTATGTATGATGAAGGCCACTGTGCTCATTGGGACCCTCAAAGCAGCAGATATTTTTTGGGATCCTTCCCCAGATTTGTGCCTCGAGACAATCCTGTCTCAGAGGTCCACAGACAATTCCTTTGACTTCATGCTTGGTTTGTGCTCAGATATGCACTATCAAGTGTGGGACCTTATATAGACAGGTGTGTGCCTTTCCAAATCATGTCCAATCAACTGAATTTACCACAGGTGGATTCCAGTTAAGATATCTTCTCTCTGAACACTCCACCAATTCACCATCATAGGTATCCCCCCAAAAAATAGAGGTTCGCATATAGTGAAGTACAATTTTATTCTAATTGGTGTGCAAATTAGCATAAAGTATTCAGTGCAAATAAAAATTCATGGGGTATGACTTCCCATATAATACATCACATAACCACAATGGGTAGGAATAGCAGCAATAGATACGATAGTTTCAGTGCAAATCAAGTTAATTCATGTGGTATCGCTTCCCACAATCAAAATAGCATACCACAAAGGATATAAATAGCAGCAATCAATGAAAATATAATAATATAAAAAAATCCACCACTGATTAGGTGGACCTGCGTACCAGATTTCATGGGGTGTCAACTAGCCCACCCAAATTCGCATGGAAGGTTGCTTCCCGGTATTAACAGCAACAGTCAAAACATGCAGATTCTCGGCTGATTTTGCTCCCCTCTGGTCATGGAAGGTCCCTCCAATCAATCACCAACGCGTTTCAGCTCTATATGTAAGCCTTCCTCAAGGTGTGTCCACACCTTGAGGAAGGCTTACATATAGAGCTGAAACGCGTTGGTGATTGAGGGGGGCAAAATCAGCCGAGAATCTGCATGTTTTGACTGTTGCTGTTAATCCCGGGAAGCAACCTTCCATGCGAATTTGGGTGGGCTAGTTGACACCCCATGAAATCTGGTACGCAGGTCCACCTAATCAGTGGTGGATTTTTTATATTATTATATTTTCATTGATTGCTGCTATTTATATCCTTTGTGGTATGCTATTTTGATTGTGGGAAGCGATACCCCATGAATTAACTTGATTTGCACTGAAACTATCGTATCTATTGCTGCTATTCTTACCCATTGTGGTTATGTGATGTATTATATGGGAAGTCATACCCCATGAATTTTTATTTGCACTGAATACTTTATGCTAATTTGCACACCAATTAGAATAAAATTGTACTTCACTATATGCGAACCTCTATTTTTTGGGGGGATACCTATGATGGTGAATTGGTGGAGTGTTCAGAGAAAAGATATCTGAATTCCCCCACGTCTGTCTCACTCCCGCTGATCAAGTGTGGATGAACATAGTACCCTGCCATTGGATCTTACCATAAACTGTCGTTAGCTGACCCAGGGAGCGCACCACAGCAAACCCAAGAATATTCTAGAAACTTTAAAGGACTGAGGTGACTGTCCTGTCTGTTTGGTTGCCGCACCTTTGAAGTGAAGCGCCATCTTTGCATATTTTCTTTTCTGGATTCCAGTTAAGCTGTAGGAACATCTCAAGGATGATCAGTGGAAACAGGGGGGGGGTAATTCCAAACTGATCGCAGCAGGAAATTTTTTAGCAGTTGGGCAAAACCATGTGCACTGCAGGGGAGGCAGATTTAACATGTGCAGAGAGAGTTTGATTTGGATGTGGTGTGTTCAATCTGCAATCTAATTTGCAGTGTAAAAATAAAGCAGCCAGTATTTACCCTGCACAGAAACAAAATAACCCACCCAAATCTTACTCTGTCTGCACATGTTATATCTGCCCCCCCCCCCCACCACCACCACCCTCCTGCAGTGCACATGGTTTTGCCCAACTGCTAAAAAATGTCCTGCTGCGATCAACTTGGAATTACTCCCTGGATGCACATGAGCTCAATTTTGAGCTTCATGGCAAAGGCTGTGAACACTTATGTACATGTGATTTCTTAGTTTGTTATTTTTAATAAACTTGCAAATATCTCAAAAAAACTTTTTTCACGTTGTCATTATGGGGTACTGTGTGTAGAATCTGGAGGGGAAAAATAAATGTGGGAATTAAGCTGTAACATAACAAAATGTGGAAAAAGTGAAGCGCTGTGAATACTTTCAGGATGCACTGTATATATCCTCAATGAAATAGATCCTTTATTCCTTATTTTTCCATTATACACATTTCTGAATATTTTAATTTTGCCTTATGTGTTCCCAATTTCACCTTACCCACACCATATGAAAATGTGCACCATCCTCATCACAGATATATTCAGGTTTACAAATGTAGAGCCTGATTCTGATTTGGGGATAAAGTAAAGGCTATATAGTCAAAATCTTATGAAAAGTTAGTGCATATGTGGAGATGTGCCCTGTATCACAGGGCACATCGTTGCAGCTGCGGAGTGCAGGGGATCTGCGTCCCCTGCAAGGTGCGGTGGTGGCCGGCGCTGGGGCGGTGTGTCTGTCCCCAGCGCCGGTCAAGATACGGAGGCGGGTAGCGGCGCTTCGAACTTGGCGCCAATCTGGCTGCCAATGAAAAGCGCTGCCCGCGGCCTTTCAAACCCGGCGCCGCCAGCGAGCCAATCACAGGAGGGCGCGGCGCACCAATCGGCGCTCGCCGCGTCCTAGGCCCCGCCCCCGGCGTCTGACGTCAGACGCCGGGCGGGAGCCGAAGACCCAGGGTGCGCGGAAGAGCGTGAAGGAAGACGCCGGGCGGGAGCCGAAGCAGGAGGCCGCACTGAAGAGCGGCGAAGAGTCGGACCAGGAGAAGCAGCGCGTCGGAGGAAGAGGACGGCAGACGCGGGAGGAAGAGCTCCGGTGGCCGCTGAAGAGGCCAGAAGACGTTGGGCTCCTGAAAGAAGATGTCCAGCGGCGGCTGGACGCGGAGGAGCGGAGGCGACGCCGCTGGCCAGGACGGGTCAGCGGCAGAAGAGGGCGCCGGAGACCCCCGGATCAGGTGAGGCCTCAGTGAGGCTACTCTAACCCTTCCCCTTTTCCTCCCTAGACCATCCGGGACGGGCGTTATGCCCGTGGGCACAGTTCAGGCACTAGGCCTGTGGCGCAGATAGGAGTTTGGGGGTCACCATTTGATTTGGTGGTTTAGGCGTTAGGCCCAAGCCACCTAAACAGCGCAGTAGGCGGGCAATAGGCCCGTGGGGACCAAATAGGCAATAGGCCTGGGGGACATTAGAGGGCATTAGGCCCTAGTTTAGTTGGCGGCCGCTAGGGATATAAGGTAACCCTGGGCACTAGGCCCAGGTCGCCCAACGGGTGACAAGTTAGGCGGGCGCTAGGCCCGTGGGTGATGTCAGGCCTCTGGCCTGTGCGCAAATAGGGGGCACTAGGCCCACTCAATAAGTGGCCCTCCCCAAAGGTGAATAAAGGTGGCACTGGGCACTAGGCCCAGTCCACACCAAGGTGTTTAGGTAGGCAGGCCCGCTCGGCCTGGGCCCCTGGAAAGACAGAGTATGGGAGGTGGGTGAGCTGTGCGGCCCCCACTACCTGGTGTTCTGATTCAGGTACTTAAAGGGACAGCATCGTGGTAGTTGCTGGCACTGTGTATTGTGATGTATGTTGTTACCGTGCAGGGCAAAGTGTAAGCTTGTTAAGTCTGTGTTTAGTTTTGTTGCACCACACCCACAGAGCTAGTTTGAGGGCTCTGCCGTTGTAGTTAGTATAGGGGTGTTACACTAGGTTGGAGTTAGACCCTTACAGGGACCTGTAAGAGGAGAAGACGTTCGCAGTGCGGAACTGACGGTGAGTAGCATCTGTGTACGTTTGTCCCTTTGTCTGTCCCCGAGCGCCGGAATAGGGGTTTGCTCACGGACGTGAGAACCCCTTCATCACACTACGCGCGAGAGTGCGAGTGTGTGAATTCTGGGTGGCTGAGGCTTTGTGCCTGTGATGACCTTTCACCCAACCGGTGAAGGTCGCCGTCACCCCTGGGGTATCCCCTTTTCCGGTGGAAGAAGGGTTGATACCCCCCCTTAAGGTAGTCTATTTCCTCCTCAGCTCGTTCGTCCGTCAGCTCCGAGAGGGAATCGCCGTGTCCGGATCCGACTGAAGATTTCCAGGTCCGTTGAAGGTTCCGGTACCTGAAGGGGAGAGAGTGCGGCGCCTGGTGAGTAGAGAAACTACACCTGCACGGCAGCAGTCACCACCACACCGCACCGCCACCCCCTCTTACACATATCTCAGGTGTTAGGCAGCTTGCGATACAGATACGATACCGATGTGTGCTCCCGTGGGGTCGGTATCGTAAGGCTAGATAGACTGTGCAGGCAAGTCAATCTTGACCATCTAGTGTACTATCTAGTACAAAGTATAGTCAAAATTGGCACCTAGTCAAAACCGTACATAGACAAAATCTCAAACACAGATAGTCAAAATCTGTACTATCTGTGCTATCTGGGCTCTGGGGGAGTTCAAGGGAAATCACATAGTCAAAATTGAACATAGCATGGATCTCACCGTGTGTACACACCTTAAGACAAAGCAAGTAACTGTGCACCTGGGCCAACCAAGTTGCAATGCAAGGTGTGCAAATGCATAAATTTTTTGCATGCTGGGTAAACACTGGCTGCTTTTACATGTAGCCCACAAATACTGGGCAGCGTTAATTTTATACTGCAATTTAACTTTGAGTTTGGACACACTCTAAATCACTCTGCATATTTTACATCTGCCCCACCTGCAGTACAACATGGTATTGCTGAGGTGCTCAGTTACTCATTCTTTCTTACTTTATTTCCAACTCAGGACCACAGTACGAAAAAGCAAAAACAGATAAGGGTAAACCAATAAAGGAATGGCAAGTTCTTCCTTAATGAACATATGGTGTATAGGGGATCATTCCGAGTCGATCGTACCTGTGCTAAATTTAGCACAGCTACGATCATCTTCCCTGACATGCGGGGGGACTCCCAGCACAGGGCTAATCCGCCCCGCATGTCAGTCCGGCCCCCCATCCCCCCCCCCCCGCAGAAGTGCAAAGGTGATGCCTTTGCACTTCAAGAGTAGCTCCCGGCCAGCGCAGCTTTAGCGTGCTGGCCGGGAGCTACTCATCACTCCTCGACCCCCGTTCGGTCCGGCCATGCCTACGTTTGCCGGACCACAACCAAGAAACGCCGGCCAAACACCACCGTTCCGCCCCCTCCCGCCCAGCGATCGCCTCTGCCTGTCAATCAGGCAAAGGCGATCGCATCCCTGCTACGGACTCTGGCCATCTGGCATGCGCCGGCGCACGCCGGTTCATGCGCAGTAGGGACCCGTTCCCTCTGCTGCGTTAAAAAGCAGCGAGCAAACGGGTCAGAATGACCCCCATAGTCCCTTCCGTCCCTGAGGTGGAGACTTCACTATATCTAGGGCAGCAGAAAATAAAGAAAATATGTTAAAAGGATTTACACACTTTAATGCAGGGCTGGCCAAACCAGTCCTCCAGATCTACCAACAGTTCACATTTTCCAGACCACCTATCTGGTGCACAGGTGTAGTCATTACCATACCTCCCAACTTTCTGCTCTTGTGGAGCGGGACACTTGCGCGGCGAAGCCGTGCGCGCTCCCGAAAAGGGGGTGTGGCCTATGGGAAAGGGGCGTGGATTCGTAGAGGACCCGCTATCGCGAGCCACGCCCCCGTTTTCGTCACTGAGGGGGCATGCCCAGCGCTCTGTGAGCAGCTGGCATGCTCCCTCTCCCTCTGACTCCACTGAATAGACGCTGTGCGCATGCGCACAGCGTCTATTCACCGCTGCTCTGCTAAGCAGAGCAGCGATTGACAGAGCCTCCCAACTGACCCCCCCCACCGCGGGACACTGTGGCCCGCGGGTGGGACAGCGGGACAGTCCCCAAGAAACTGGACTGTCCCTCGAAAATCGGGACAGTTGGGAGGTATGCATTACTAATTAAGATGTGCTGCATTCATTCCTAACTGACAATACTACAGATCTCCAGGAGGCCTGGAAAACATGAACTGTTGGTAGATCTCGAGGACCGGTTTGGCCAGCCCTGCTTTAATGTATCACAGTCACAAATACAAAATAAAGGTGTGACAAAGGCTAAAAGAAAATGCTAAAAATTTACTTTTTCCTGTTTTCTCCCTTTTTCTAATAGTCAGCTCTGACTATTTTTTTAAATAGTTTTGGGAGGTTTCTGTGTTCTGGCATTTCAGAGACTTGCAAAAAAAAAAAAAAACAATATGGAAAATCAGCTATTGAAGAAAGCCAACATGCGTTCTATTGATTCCCGACCTAGCCAAGTGGTATGTCTGTATAAAAAGAATTAGATCAATGTATTTTGTGATGTATTATTCCACTTTTATTTACCACAAATAAAAAGAAAAAAAGTACAACAGTATTGAAAAAACATAGATCTATATTTACATAAACTATTAACCTTTATTTATATGGCGCCACAAGAATTCCACAGTACCGAACAAAGGGCCTAATTCAGACCTGATTGCAAAAGAAAAATCTTTCTCTAATGGGCAAAACCTAGGGGGTAATTCCAAGTTGATCGCAGCAGGAAATTTTTTAGCAGTTGGGCAAAACCATGTGCACTGCAGGTGTGGCAGATATAACATTTGCAGAGAGAGAGTTGCTGCTTTATTTTTACACTTCAATTTAGATTTCAGATTGAACACACCCCACCCAAATCTAACTCTGTCTGCACATGTTATATCTGCCCCACCTGCAGTGCACATGGTTTTGCCCATTAGAGAACAATTTTGCTGCTGCGTTCAGGTCTGCAAGCGATATCGTACAGTGACATCTTGCCACGGACAGCCTGTGCATGCAGTTTTGGACGATAAGTTCAAATTTAGCTGCATACACAACCAACAGAGGGGGACAATAACTATATACGGGATCGCGCATCTTTCATCATCCGTAGCATACACACTGGGCGAAATCACAAACGATATCGCTCAGAAGGCAGAAAATGAGCAATGCTGTGTGTCATATCGCCTAGTGTGTATTAGAGATGAGCGGGTTCGGTTCCTCGGAATCCGAACCCGCCCGAACTTCATTTTTTTTTACACGGGGCCGAGCGACTCGGATCTTCCCGCCTTGCTCAGTTAACCCGAGCGCGCCCGAACGTCATCATCCCGCTGTCGGATTCTCGCGAGGCTCGGATTCTATCGCGAGACTCGGATTCTACATAAGGAGCCGCGCGTCGCCGCCATTTTCACACGTGCATTGAGATTCATAGGGAGAGGACGTGGCTGGCGTCCTCTCCGTTTATAGAGAAGAGAGTGAGACTAGAGTAGAGAGAGACACAGTAGTAATTTTGGGGAGCATTAGGAGGAGTACTACTACTTGCTGAAGTGATAGATAGATAGTGTGACTGTATAATGTATATCTGACTTGTGGGAGAGACACTGACAGTGGGGAGCAGTTAGAGTCTGAGAGCAGGACTCAGGAGTACATATAACGTACAGTGCACACTTTTGCTGCCAGAGTGCCACACTGCCATTGTGACCACACTGACCACCAGTATAATATATATTGTGATTGTCTGCTTAGGAGTACTACTTGCAAGTTGCTGATAGTGTGACCAGTGACCTGACCACCAGTTTAATAATCACCACCAGTTTAATATATATATATATATATAATTGTATATAATATATATATAATATTGTATACCACCTACCCGTTTTTTTTTTTTTCTTTCTTCTTCTTTATACATACTACTATAGTAGCTTACTGTAGCAGTCTGCGGTGCTGCTGAGCTGACAGTGTCCAGCAGGTCCGTCATCAGTCATTACATAATAAATATATATACCTGTCCGGCTGCAGTACTAGTGATATTATATATATATATATATATTGATTTCATCTCATTATCATCCAGTCTATATTAGCAGCAGACACAGTACGGTAGCCCACGGCTGTAGCTACCTCTGTGTCGGCAGTCGCTCGTCCATCCATAATTGTATACCACCTACCCGTGGTTTTTTTTTTTTCTTTCTTCTTTATACATACTACTATAGTAGCTTACTGTAGTAGTCTGCGGTGCTGCTGAGCTGACAGTGTCCAGCAGGTCCGTCATCAGTCATTACATAATAAATATATCTACCTGTCCGGCTGCAGTACTAGTGTGATATTATATATATATATATTGATTTCATCTCATTATCATCCAGTCTATATTAGCAGCAGACACAGTACGGTAGTCCACGGCTGTAGCTACCTCTGTGTCGGCAGTCGCTCGTCCATCCATAATTGTATACCACCTACCCGTGGTTTTTTTTTTTTTCTTCTTTATACATACTACTATAGTAGCTTACTGTAGCAGTCTGCGGTGCTGCTGAGCTGACAGTGTCCAGCAGGTCCGTCATCAGTCATTACATAATAAATATATCTACCTGTCCGGCTGCAGTACTAGTGTGATATTATATATATATATATTGATTTCATCTCATTATCATCCAGTCTATATTAGCAGCAGACACAGTACGGTAGTCCACGGCTGTAGCTACCTCTGTGTCGGCAGTCGCTCGTCCATCCATAATTGTATACCACCTACCCGTGTTTTTTTTTTTTTCTTTCTTCTTTATACATACTACTATAGTAGCTTACTGTAGCAGTCTGCAGTGCTGCTGAGCTGACAGTGTCCAGCAGGTCCGTCATCAGTCATTACATAATAAATATATATACCTGTCCGGCTGCAGTACTAGTGTGATATTATATATATATATATATTGATTTCATCTCATTATCATCCAGTCTATATTAGCAGCTGACACAGTACGGTAGTCCACGGCTGTAGCTACCTCTGTGTCGGCAGTCGCTCGTCCATCCATAATTGTATACCACCTACCCGTGGTTTTTTTTTTTCTTTCTTCTTTATACATACTACTATAGTAGCTTACTGTAGCAGTCTGCGGTGCTGCTGAGCTGACAGTGTCCAGCAGGTCCGTCATCAGTCATTACATAATAAATATATCTACCTGTCCGGCTGCAGTACTAGTGTGATATTATATATATATATATATATTGATTTCATCTCATTATCATCCAGTCTATATTAGCAGCAGACACAGTACGGTAGTCCACGGCTGTAGCTACCTCTGTGTCGGCAGTCGCTCGTCCATCCATAATTGTATACCACCTACCCGTGGTTTTTTTTTTTTCTTTCTTCTTTATACATACTACTATAGTAGCTTACTGTAGCAGTCTGCGGTGCTGCTGAGCTGACAGTGTCCAGCAGGTCCGTCATCAGTCATTACATAATAAATATTTCTACCTGTCCGGCTGCAGTACTAGTGTGATATTATATATATATATATTGATTTCATCTCATTATCATCCAGTCTATATTAGCAGCAGACACAGTACAGTAGTCCACGGCTGTAGCTACCTCTGTGTCGGCAGTCGCTCGTCCATCCATAAGTATACTAGTATCCATCCATCTCCATTGTTTACCTGAGGTGCCTTTTAGTTGTGCCTATTAAAATATGGAGAACAAAAATGTTGAGGTTCCAAAATTAGGGAAAGATCAAGATCCACTTCCACCTCGTGCTGAAGCTGCTGCCACTAGTCATGGCCGAGGCGATGAAATGCCAGCAACGTCGTCTGCCAAGGCCGATGCCCAATGTCATAGTACAGAGCATGTAAAATCCAAAACACCAAATATCAGTAAAAAAAGGACTCCAAAATCTAAAATAAAATTGTCGGAGGAGAAGCGTAAACTTGCCAATATGCCATTTACCACACGGAGTGGCAAGGAACGGCTGAGGCCCTGGCCTATGTTCATGGCTAGTGGTTCAGCTTCACATGAGGATGGAAGCACTCAGCCTCTCGCTAGAAAAATGAAAAGACTCAAGCTGGCAAAAGCACCGCAAAGAACTGTGCGTTCTTCGAAATCCCAAATCCACAAGGAGAGTCCAATTGTGTCGGTTGCGATGCCTGACCTTCCCAACACTGGACGTGAAGAGCATGCGCCTTCCACCATTTGCACGCCCCCTGCAAGTGCTGGAAGGAGCACCCGCAGTCCAGTTCCTGATAGTCAGATTGAAGATGTCAGTGTTGAAGTACACCAGGATGAGGAGGATATGGGTGTTGCTGGCGCTGGGGAGGAAATTGACAAGGAGGATTCTGATGGTGAGGTGGTTTGTTTAAGTCAGGCACCCGGGGAGACACCTGTTGTCCGTAGGAGGAATATGGCCGTTGACATGCCTGGTGAAAATACCAAAATAATCAGCTCTTCGGTGTGGAAGTATTTCAACACAAATGCGGACAACATTTGTCAAGCCGTGTGTTGCCTTTGTCAAGCTGTAATAAGTAGGGGTAAGGACGTTAACCACCTCGGAACATCCTCCCTTATACGTCACCTGCAGCGCATTCATAATAAGTCAGTGACAAGTTCAAAAACTTTGGGCGACAGCGGAAGCAGTCCACTGACCAGTAAATCCCTTCCTCTTGTAACCAAGCTCACGCAAACCACCCCACCAACTCCCTCAGTGTCAATTTCCTCCTTCCCCAGAAATGCCAATAGTCCTGCAGGCCATGTCACTGGCAATTCTGACGATTCCTCTCCTGCCTGGGATTCCTCCGATGCATCCTTGCGTGTAACGCCTACTGCTGCTGGCGCTGCTGTTGTTGCTGCTGGGAGTCGATGGTCATCCCAGAGGGGAAATCGTAAGACCACTTTTACTACTTCCACCAAGCAATTGACTGTCCAACAGTCCTTTGCGAGGAAGATGAAATATCACAGCAGTCATCCTGCTGCAAAGCGGATAACTGAGGCCTTGGCATCCTGGGTGGTGAGAAACGTGGTTCCGATATCCATCATTACTGCAGAGCCAACTAGAGACTTGTTGGAGGTACTGTGTCCCCGGTACCAAATACCATCTAGGTTCCATTTCTCTAGGCAGGCGATACCGAAAATGTACACAGACCTCAGAAAAAGAGTCACCAGTGTCCTAAAAAATGCAGCTGTACCCAATGTCCACTTAACCACGGACATGTGGACAAGTGGAGCAGGGCAGGGTCAGGACTATATGACTGTGACAGCCCACTGGGTAGATGTATGGACTCCCTCCGCAAGAACAGCAGCGGCGGCACCAGTAGCAGCATCTCTCAAACGCCAACTCTTTCCTAGGCAGGCTACGCTTTGTATCACCGGTTTCCAGAATACGCACACAGCTGAAAACCTCTTACTGCAACTGAGGAAGATCATCGCGGAATGGCTTACCCCAATTGGACTCTCCTGTGGATTTGTGGCATCGGACAACGCCAGCAATATTGTGTGTGCATTAAATCTGGGCAAATTCCAGCACGTCCCATGTTTTGCACATACCTTGAATTTGGTGGAGCAGAATTTTTTAAAAAACGACAGGGGCGTGCAAGAGATGCTGTCGGTGGCCAGAAGAATTGCGGGACACTTTCGGCGTACAGGCACCACGTACAGAAGACTGGAGCAACACCAAAAACGCCTGAACCTGCCCAGCCATCATCTGAAGCAAGAAGTGGTAACGAGGTGGAATTCAACCCTATATATGCTTCAGAGGTTGGAGGAGCAGCAAAAGGCCATTCAAGCCTATACAATTCAGCACGATATAGGAGGTGGAATGCACCTGTCTCAAGCGCAGTGGAGAATGATTTCAACGTTGTGCAAGGTTCTGCTGCCCTTTGAACTTGCCACACGTGAAGTCAGTTCAGACACTGCCAGCCTGAGTCAGGTCATTCCCCTCATCAGGCTTTTGCAGAAGAAGCTGGAGACATTGAAGGAGGAGCTAACACGGAGCGATTCCGCTAGGCATGTGGGACTTGTGGATGGAGCCCTTAATTCGCTTAACAAGGATTCACGGGTGGTCAATCTGTTGAAATCAGAGCACTAGATTTTGGCCACCGTGCTCGATCCTAGATTTAAAACCTACCTTGGATCTCTCTTTCCGGCAGACACAAGTCTGCTGGGTTTCAAAGACCTGCTGGTGAGAAAATTGTCAAGTCAAGCGGAACGCGACCTGTCAACATCTCCTCCTTCACATTCTCCCGCAACTGGGGGTGCGAGGAAAAGGCTCAGAATTCCGAGCCCACCCGCTGGCGGTGATGCAGGGCAGTCTGGAGCGACTGCTGATGCTGACATCTGGTCCGGACTGAAGGACCTGTCAACGATTACGGACATGTCGTCTACTGTCACTGCATATGATTCTCTCCCCATTGAAAGAATGGTGGAGGATTATATGAGTGACCGCATCCAAGTAGGCACGTCACACAGTCCGTACTTATACTGGCAGGAAAAAGAGGCAATTTGGAGGCCCTTGCACAAACTGGCTTTATTCTACCTAAGTTGCCCTCCCACAAGTGTGTACTCCGAAAGAGTGTTTAGTGCCGCCGCTCACCTTGTCAGCAATCGGCGTACGAGGTTACTTCCAGAAAATGTGGAGAAGATGATGTTCATTAAAATGAATTATAATCAATTCCTCCGTGGAGACATTGACCAGCAGCAATTGCCTCCACAAAGTACACAGGGAGCTGAGATGGTGGATTCCAGTGGGGACGAATTGATAATCTGTGAGGAGGGGGATGTACACGGTGATATATCGGAGGATGATGATGAGGTGGACATCTTGCCTCTGTAGAGCCAGTTTGTGCAAGGAGAGATTAATTGCTTCTTTTTTGGTGGGGGTCCAAACCAACCCGTCATTTCAGTCACAGTCGTGTGGCAGACCCTGTCACTGAAATGATGGGTTGGTTAAAGTGTGCATGTCCTGTTTATACAACATAAGGGTGGGTGGGAGGGCCCAAGGACAATTCCATCTTGCACCTCTTTTTTCTTTAATTTTTCTTTGCGTCATGTGCTGTTTGGGGAGTGTTTTTTGGAAGGGCCATCCTGCGTGACACTGCAGTGCCACTCCTAGATGGGCCAGGTGTTTGTGTCGGCCACTAGGGTCGCTTATCTTACTCACACAGCTACCTCATTGCGCCTCTTTTTTTCTTTGCGTCATGTGCTGTTTGGGGAGTGTTTTTTGGAAGGGCCATCCTGCGTGACACTGCAGTGCCACTCCTAGATGGGCCAGGTGTTTGTGTCGCCCACTAGGGTCGCTTATCTTACTCACACAGCTACCTCATTGCGCCTCTTTTTTTCTTTGCGTCATGTGCTGTTTGGGGAGTGTTTTTTGGAAGGGCCATCCTGCGTGACACTGCAGTGCCACTCCTAGATGGGCCCGGTGTTTGTGTCGGCCACTAGGGTCGCTTATCTTACTCACACAGCTACCTCATTGCGCCTCTTTTTTTCTTTGCGTCATGTGCTGTTTGGGGAGTGTTTTTTGGAAGGGCCATCCTGCGTGACACTGCAGTGCCACTCCTAGATGGGCCCGGTGTTTGTGTCGGCCACTAGGGTCGCTTATCTTACTCACACAGCTACCTCATTGCGCCTCTTTTTTTCTTTGCGTCATGTGCTGTTTGGGGAGTGTTTTTTGGAAGGGCCATCCTGCGTGACACTGCAGTGCCACTCCTAGATGGGCCAGGTGTTTGTGTCGGCCACTAGGGTCGCTTAGCTTACTCACACAGCTACCTCATTGCGCCTCTTTTTTTCTTTGCGTCATGTGCTGTTTGGGGAGTGTTTTTTGGAAGGGCCATCCTGCGTGACACTGCAGTGCCACTCCTAGATGGGCCCGGTGTTTGTGTCGGCCACTAGGGTCGCTTATCTTACTCACACAGCTACCTCATTGCGCCTCTTTTTTTCTTTGCGTCATGTGCTGTTTGGGGAGTGTTTTTTGGAAGGGCCATCCTGCGTGACACTGCAGTGCCACTCCTAGATGGGCCCGGTGTTTGTGTCGGCCACTAGGGTCGCTTAGCTTAGTCATCCAGCGACCTCGGTGCAAATTTTAGGACTAAAAATAATATTGTGAGGTGTGAGGTATTCAGAATAGACTGAAAATGAGTGGAAATTATGGTTTTTGAGGTTAATAATACTTTGGGATCAAAATGACCCCCAAATTCTATGATTTAAGCTGTTTTTTAGTGTTTTTTGAAAAAAACACCCGAATCCAAAACACACCCGAATCCGACAAAAAAAATTCGGTGAGGTTTTGCCAAAACGCGGTCGAACCCAAAACACGGCCGCGGAACCGAACCCAAAACCAAAACACAAAAACCGAAAAATTTCAAGTGCACATCTCTAGTGTGTATGGACCTTTAGTCACATCCCTCCCTTCGTTCTTCCTCCTACTCTTCCCTCCCTTTCCCCCTTGTCTCACCTTCTGGGAGCCAGGAGCAGTGAGCCGATGTGTGTGGACAGGCAGGAACCAGATTAGGTGGGAGTCACGAGCCGGCGGTGACAGGTAGACGGCGTTGGTGGGACGGAGGTGCAGCGCACAGTGGACAGGCTGCACCTCCGTCTTCGACGCCCAGGGCAAGATGAAGAACGGTGCCCCCCCAACCCCCCCCCCCCCCCAGAAATATAAAGAACAGTATGTGCGCTCCGGAGAAGTGGGCATGGCCATATGCTAGAAAAGGCGTGGTCACTGAAAATGGCCCGTGCCAACATGACACGCCACCCGTCCACCTGTCTCTCATCACTATGGGAGCATTCCTTTCCATTGCATACACACCTTACCTATATGATGGTTTCTCACAATGTTCAACCTCTGAAGAAATGCATCCTCCTTAGGAAGAAGGCGTCTTCAGTTGGTATTCACTATTCATGTAAGTCACATCGCCTGGAAGATACCTGTTTGTGTAGGAATACTAACAAGGTTATCATCATACAATAGCGGTTCAACCAGACACGTGCCCCCCGTGTCACTCCCTGCCCCCTGTGTCTCTCAGCTACACCATCATCTCCTTCCTGCATCTCTCAGTCACACCATCACCTCCCCACCGCGTCATTTCTCAGCACACCAACAACTACCCCTGTATTGTCTCTCTGCACACCATCACCCACCCACCCTGCGTTGTCTCTCTGCACACCATCACCTCCCTGTGTCATTTCTCAGCACACCATCACCTCCCCCTGTGACGTTTCTCAGCACACCATCACCTCACTGTCTGTTGTTCTCAGCACACCATCACCTCCCCCTGCATCGTCTCTCTGCACACCAACACCTCCCTGTGTAATTTCTCAGCAACCATCACCTCCCTGTCTGTTGTCTCCCAGCACACCATCACCTCCGCCTGCGTCGTCTCTCAGCACACCATCACCTATCCCCTGTGTCGTCTCTCAGCACACCATCACCTCCCCCTGCGTCATCTCTCTGCACACCATCACCTATCCCCTGTGTCGTCTCTCAGCAAACCATCACCTCCCCCTGCGTCGTCTCTCAGCACACCATCACCTATCCCCTGTGTCGTCTCTCAGCACACCATCGCCTATCCCCTGTGTCGTCTCTCAGCACACCATCACCTCCCCCTGCGTCATCTCTCTGCACACCATCACCTATCCCGTGTCGTCTCTCTGCAAACAATCACCTCCCTGTCTGTCATCTCTCAGCACACCATCACCTCCCGCTGTGAAGTCTCTCAGCACACCATCACCTCTTCCTGGATCGTCTCTCTCAGCACACCATTACCTCCCTGTGTCATTTCTCAGCACACCATCACCTCCCCCTGCGTTGTCTTTCTGCACACCATCACCTATCACCTGTGTCGTCTCTCAGCACACCATCACCTATCCCCTGTGTCGTCTCTCAGTGCACCATCACCTATCCCCTGTGTCGTCTCTCAGCACACCATCACCTCCCCGTGTGTAGTCTCTCAGCACACCATCACCGCTCCCTGCATCGTCTCTCAGCACACCATCACCTCCCAATCTGTCGTCTCTCAGCACACCATCACCTCCCCATGTGAAGTCTCTCAGCACACCATCACCGCTCCCTGCATCGTCTCTCAGCACACCATGACCTCCCTGTGTCATTTCTCAGCACACCATCACCTCCCTGTCTGTCGTCTCTCAGCACACCATCACCTATCCCGGTTTGTCTCTCAGCACACCATCACATATCCCCTGTGTCGTCTCTCAGCTAACCATCACCTACCTGTGTGTCGTCTCTCAGCACATCATCACCTCCCTGCCTGTCATCTCTCAGCACACCATCACCTCCCTGTCTGTCGTCTCTCAGCATACCATCACTTTCCTTTGCGTCATCTATCAGCACACCATCACCTATCCCCTGTGTCATCTCTCAGCACACCATCACCTCCCTGTCTGTTGTCTCTCAGCACACCATCACCTTCCTGTCTGTATTCTCTCAGCACACCATCACCTCCCCCTGCGTAATCTCTCAGCACACCATCACCTATCCCGTGTCGTCTCTCAGCACACCATCACTTCCCCCTGCGTCGTCTCTCAGCACACCATCACCTATCCCCTGTGTCGTCTCTCAGCACACCATAGCCTATCCCCTGTGTCGTCTCTCAGCACACCATCACCTCCCCCTGCGTCGTCTCTCTGCACACCATCAGCTATCCCGTGTCGTCACTCTGCACACAATCACCTCCCTGTCTGTCATCTCTCAGCACACCATTACCTCCCCCTGTGAAGTCTCTCAGCACACCATCACCTCTTCCTGGATCGTCTCTCAGCACACCATTACCGCTCCCTGTGTCATTTCTCAGCACACCATCACCTCCCTGTCTGTCGTCTCTCAGCACACCATCACCTATCCCCTGTTTCGTCTCTCAGCACACCAACACATATCCCCTGTGTCGTCTCTCAGCACACCATCACCTACCTGTCTGTCGTCTCTCAGCACATCATCACCTCCCTGCCTGTCATCTCTTAGCACACCATCACGTTCCTGTCTGTCATCTCTCAGCACACCATCACCACCCTGTCTGTTGTCTCTCAGCACACCATCACCTTCCTGTCTGTATTCTCTCAACACACCATTACCTCCCCCTGCATCATCTCTCAGCACACTATCACCTATCCCCTGTGACGTCTCTCAGCACACCATCACCTCCCCCTGCGTCCTCTTTCTGCACACCATCACCTTTCCCGTGTTGTCTCTCAGCACACCATCACCTCCCCCTGCGTCGTCTCTCAGCACACCATCACCTATCTCCTGTGTCATCTCTCAGCACACCATCTCCTATCCCTTGTGTCGTCTCTCAGCACACTATCACCTTCTCGTCTCTCTGCACACCATCACCTATCCCGTGTCGTCTCTCTGCACACAATCACCTCCCTGTCTGTCATCTCTCAGCACACCATCACCTCCCCGTGTGAAGTCTCTCAGCACACCATCACCGCTCCCTGCATCGTCTCTCTGCACACCATCACCTCCCAATCTGTCGTCTCTCAGCACACCATCACTTCCCCGTGTGAATTCTCTCAGCACACCATCACCGCTCCCTGCATCATCTCTCAGCACACTATTACCGCTCCCTGTGTCATTTCTCAGCACACCATCACCTCCCTGTCTGTCGTCTCTCAGCACACCATCGCCTATCCCCTGTATCGTCTCTCAGCACACTATCACCTTCCCCTGCGTTGTCTCTCTGCACACCATCACCTATACCGTGTCGTCTCTCTGCACACAATCACCTCCCTGTCTGTCATCTCTCAGCACACCATCACCTCCCCCTGTAAAGTCTCTCAGCACACCATCACTTCTTCCTGGATCGTCTCTCAGCACACCATTACCTCCCTGTGTCATTTCTCAGCACACCATCACCTCCCCCTGCGTCGTCTCTCAGCACACCATCACCTACCCGTCTGTCGTCTCTCAGCACATCATCACCTCCCTATCTGTTGTCTCTCAGCACACCATCACCTTCCTGTCTGTATTCTCTCAACACACCATTACCTCCCCCTGCGTCATCTCTCAGCACAAAATCACCTCCCCCTGCGTCGTCTCTCAGCACACCATCACCTCCCCCTGCGTCCCCTCTCTGCACACCATCACCTATCCCGTGTTGTCTCTCAGCACACCATCACCTCCCCCTGCGTCGTCTATCAGCACACCATCACCTATCCCCTGTGTCATCTCTCAGCACACCATCGCCTATCCCCTGTGTCATCTCTCAGCACACCATCGCCTATCCCCTGTGTCGTCTCTCAGCACACCATCACCTTCCCCTGCATCGTCTCTCTGCACACCATCACCTATCCCGTGTCGTCTCTCTGCACACAATCACCTCCCTGTCTGTCATCTCTCAGCACACCATCACCTCCCCCTGTGAAGTCTCTCAGCACACCACCACTTCTTCCTGGATCGTCTCTCAGCACACCATTACCTCCCTGTGTCATTTCTCAGCACACCATAACCTCCCCCTGCGTCGTCTTTCTGCACACCATCACCTATCCCCTGTGTCGTCTCTCAGCACACCATCACCTATCCCCTGTGTCGTCTCTCAGCACACCATCACCTATCCCCTGTGTCGTCTCTCAGTGCACCATCACCGCTCCCTGCATCGTCTCTCAGCACACCATCACCTCCCAATCTGCCGTCTCTCAGCACACCATCACCTCCCCGTGTGAAGTCTCTCAGCACACCATCACCGCTCCCTACATCGTCTCTCAGCACACCATTACCTCCCTGTGTCATTTCTCAGCACACCATCACCTCCCTGTCTGTCGTCTCTCAGCACACCATCACCTATCCCCTGTTTTGTCTCTCAGCTCACCATCACATATCCCCTGTGTCGTCTCTCAGCTCACCATCACCTACCTGTCTGTCGTCTCTCAGCACATCATCACCTCCCTGCCTGTCATCTCTCAGCACACCATCACGTTCCTGTTTGTCATCTCTCAGCACACCATCACCTCCCTGTCTGTCGTCTCTCAGCATACCATCACTTTCCCCTGCGTTGTCTCTCAGCACACCATCACCTATCCCCTGTGTCGTCTCTCAGCACACCATCACCTATCCCCTGTGTCGTCTCTCAGTGCACCATCACCGCTCCCTGCATCGTCTCTCAGCACACCATCACCTCCCAATCTGCCGTCTCTCAGCACACCATCACCTCCCCGTGTGAAGTCTCTCAGCACACCATCACCGCTCCCTACATCGTCTCTCAGCACACCATTACCTCCCTGTGTCATTTCTCAGCACACCATCACCTCCCTGTCTGTCGTCTCTCAGCACACCATCACCTATCCCCTGTTTTGTCTCTCAGCTCACCATCACATATCCCCTGTGTCGTCTCTCAGCTCACCATCACCTACCTGTCTGTCGTCTCTCAGCACATCATCACCTCCCTGCCTGTCATCTCTCAGCACACCATCACGTTCCTGTTTGTCATCTCTCAGCACACCATCACCTCCCTGTCTGTCGTCTCTCAGCATACCATCACTTTCCCCTGCGTTGTCTCTCAGCACACCATCACCTATCCCCTGTGTCATCCCTAAGCACACCATCACCTTCCTGTCTGTATTCTCTCAGCACACCATCACCTCCCCCTCCATCATCTCTCAGCACACCATCACCTATCCCCTGTGTCGTCTCTCAGCACACCATCACCTCCCCCTGCGTCGTCTCTCAGCACACCATCACCTATCCCCTGTGTCGTCTCTCAGCACACCATCGCCTTTCCCCTGTGTCGTCTCTCAGCACACCATCACCTCCCCCTGCGTCGTCTCTCAGCACACCATCACCTATCCCACGTCGTCTCTCTGCACACAATCACCTCCCTGTTTGTCATCTCTCAGCACACCATCACCTCCCCCTGTGAAGTCTCTCAGCACACCATCACCTCTTCCTGGATCGTCTCTCAGCACACCAGTACCTCCTTGTGTCATTTCTCAGCACACCATCAACTCCCCCTGCGTCGTCTTTCTGCACACCATCACCTATCCCCTGTGTCGTCTCTCAGCACACCATCATCTATCCCCTGTGTCGTCTCTCAGTGCACCATCACCTATCCCCTGTGTCGTCTATCAGCACGCCATCACCTCCCTGTGTGAAGTCTCTCAGCACACCATCACCGCTCCCTGCATCGTCTCTCAGCACACCATCACTTCCCGTGTGAAGTCTCTCAGCACACCATCACCGCTCCCTGCATCGTCTCTCAGCACACCATTACCTCCCTGTGTCATTTCTCAGCACACCATCACCTCCCTGTCTGTCGTCTCTCAGCACACCATCACCTATCCCCTGTTTCGTCTCTCAGCACACTATACATATCCCCTGTGTCGTCTCTCAGCACATCATCACCTCCCTGCCTGTCATCTCTTAGCACACCATCACGTTCCTGTCTGTCATCTCTCAGCACACCATCACCTCCCTGTCTATTGTCTCTCAGCACACCATCACCTATCCCGTGTTATCTCTCAGCACACCATCACCTCCCCCTGCGTCGTCTCTCAGCACACCATCACCTATCCCCTGTGTCGTCTCTCAGCACACCATCACCTCCCCCTGCGTCGTCTCTCAGCATACCATCACCTATCCCCTGTGTCGTCTCACAGCACACCATTGCCTATCCCCTGTGTCGTCTCTCAGCACACCATCACCTATCCCGTGTCGTCTCTCTGCACACAATCACCTCCCGTCTATCATCTCTCAGCACACCATCACCTCCCCCTGTGAAGTCTCTCAGCACACCATCACCTCTTCCTGGATTGTCTCTCAGCACACCAGTACCTCCTTGTGTCATTTCTCAGCACACCATCAACTCCCCCTGCGTAGTCTTTCTGCACACCATCACCTATCCCCTGTGTCGTCTCTCAGCACACCATCATCTATCCGCTGTGTCGTCTCTCAGTGCACCATCACCTATCCCCTGTGTCGTCTATCAGCACGCCATCACCTCCCAATCTGTCGTCTCTCAGCACACCATCACCTCCCTGTGTGAAGTCTCTCAGCACACCATCACCGCTCCCTGCATCGTCTCTCTGCACACCATCACCTCACAATCTGTCGTCTCTCAGCACACCATTACTTCCCCGTGTGAATTCTCTCAGCACACCATCACCGCTCCCTGCATCATCTCTCAGCACACCATTACCTCCCTGTGTCATTTGTCAGCACACCATCACCTCCCTGTCTGTCGTCTCTCAGCACACCATCACCTATCCCCTGTTTCGTCTCTCAGCACACCATCACATATCCCCTGTGTCGTCTCTCAGCACACCATCACCTACCTGTCTGTCGTCTCTTAGCACATCATCACCTCCCTGCCTGTCATCTCTTAGCACACCATCACGTTCCTGTCTGTCATCTCTCAGCACACCATCACCTCCCTGTCTGTCGCCTCTCTGCACACCATCACCTATCCCGTGTTATCTCTCAGCACACCATCACCTCCCCCTGCGTCGTCTCTCAGCACACCGTCACCTATCCCCTGTGTCGTCTCTCAGCACACCATCACCTCCCCCTGCGTCGTCTCTCAGCATACCATCACCTATCCCCTGTGTCGTCTCTCAGCACACCATCGCCTATCCCCTGTGTCGTCTCTCAGCAGACCATCACCTCCCCCTGCATCGTCTCTCAGCACACCATCACCTATCCCGTGTCGTCTCTCTGCACACAATCACCTCCCTATCTATCATCTCTCAGCACACCATCACCTCCCCCTGTGAAGTCTCTCAGCACACCATCACCTCTTCCTGGATCGTCTCTCAGCACACCAGCACCTCCTTGTGTCATTTCTCAGCACACCATCAACTCCCCCTGCGTCGTCTTTCTGCACACCATCACCTATCCCCTGTGTCGTCTCTCAGCACACCATCATCTATCCCCTGTGTCGTCTCTCAGTGCACCATCACCTATCCCGTGTCGTCTATCAGCACGCCATCACCTCCCAATCTGTCGTCTCTCAGCACACCATCACCTCCCTGTGTGAAGTTTTTCAGCACACCATCACCGCACCCTGCATCGTCTCTCTGCTCACCATCACCTCCCAATCTGTCGTCTCTCAGCACACCATCACTTCCCCGCGTGAAGTCTCTCAGCACACCATCACCGCTCCCTGCATCGTCTCTCAGCACACCATTACCTCCCTGTGTCATTTCTCAGCACACCATCACCTCACTGTCTGTCGTCTCTCAGCACACCATCACCTATCCCCTGTTTCGTCCCTCAGCACACCATCACATATCCCCTGTGTCATTTCTCAGCACACCATCACCTCCCTGTCTGTCGTCTCTCAGCACACCATCACCTATCCCCTGTTTCGTCTCTCAGCACACTATACATATCCCCTGTGTCGTCTCTCAGCACATCATCACCTCCCTGCCTGTCATCTCTTAGCACACCATCACGTTCCTGTCTGTCATCTCTCAGCACACCATCACCTCCCTGTCTGTTGTCTCTCAGCACACCATCACCTATCCCGTGTTATCTCTCAGCACACCAACACCTCCCCCTGCGTCGTCTCTCAGCACACCATCACCTATCCCCTGTGTCGTCTCTCAGCACACCATCACCTCCCCCTGCGTCGTCTCTCAGCATACCATCACCTATCCCCTGTGTCGTCTCACAGCACACCATTGCCTATCCCCTGTGTCGTCTCTCAGCACACCATCACCTATCCCGTGTCGTCTCTCTGCACACAATCACCTCCCGTCTATCATCTCTCAGCACACCATCACCTCCCCCTGTGAAGTCTCTCAGCACACCATCACCTCTTCCTGGATTGTCTCTCAGCACACCAGTACCTCCTTGTGTCATTTCTCAGCACACCATCAACTCCCCCTGCGTCGTCTTTCTGCACACCATCACCTATCCCCTGTGTCGTCTCTCAGCACACCATCATCTATCCGCTGTGTCGTCTCTCAGTGCACCATCACCTGTCCCCTGTGTCGTCTATCAGCACGCCATCACCTCCCAATCTGTCGTCTCTCAGCACACCATCACCTCCCTGTGTGAAGTCTCTCAGCACACCATCACCGCTCCCTGCATCGTCTCTCTGCACACCATCACCTCACAATCTGTCGTCTCTCAGCACACCATTACTTCCCCGTGTGAATTCTCTCAGCACACCATCACCGCTCCCTGCATCATCTCTCAGCACACCATTACCTCCCTGTGTCATTTGTCAGCACACCATCACCTCCCTGTCTGTCGTCTCTCAGCACACCATCACCTATCCCCTGTTTCGTCTCTCAGCACACCATCACATATCCCCTGTGTCGTCTCTCAGCACACCATCACCTACCTGTCTGTCGTCTCTTAGCACATCATCACCTCCCTGCCTGTCATCTCTTAGCACACCATCACGTTCCTGTCTGTCATCTCTCAGCACACCATCACCTCCCTGTCTGTCGCCTCTCTGCACACCATCACCTATCCCGTGTTATCTCTCAGCACACCATCACCTCCCCCTGCGTTGTCTCTCAGCACACCATCACCTATCCCCTGTGTCGTCTCTCAGCACACCATCACCTCCCCCTGCGTCGTCTCTCAGCATACCATCACCTATCCCCTGTGTCGTCTCTCAGCACACCATCGCCTATCCCCTGTGTCGTCTCTCAGCAGACCATCACCTCCCCCTGCATCGTCTCTCAGCACACCATCACCTATCCCGTGTCGTCTCTCTGCACACAATCACCTCCCTATCTATCATCTCTCAGCACACCATCACCTCCCCCTGTGAAGTCTCTCAGCACACCATCACCTCTTCCTGGATCGTCTCTCAGCACACCAGCACCTCCTTGTGTCATTTCTCAGCACACCATCAACTCCCCCTGCGTCGTCTTTCTGCACACCATCACCTATCCCCTGTGTCGTCTCTCAGCACACCATCATCTATCCCCTGTGTCGTCTCTCAGTGCACCATCACCTATCCCGTGTCGTCTATCAACACGCCATCACCTCCCAATCTGTCGTCTCTCAGCACACCATCACCTCCCTGTGTGAAGTTTCTCAGCACACCATCACCGCACCCTGCATCGTCTCTCTGCTCACCATCACCTCCCAATCTGTCGTCTCTCAGCACACCATCACTTCCCCGCGTGAAGTCTCTCAGCACACCATCACCGCTCCCTGCATCGTCTCTCAGCACACCATTACCTCCCTGTGTCATTTCTCAGCACACCATCACCTCCCTGTCTGTCGTCTCTCAGCACACCATCACCTATCCCCTGTTTCGTCCCTCAGCAGACCATCACATATCCCCTGTGTCGTCTCTCAGCACACCATCACCTACCTGTCTGTCGTCTCTCAGCACATCATCACCTCCCTGCCTGTCATCTCTTAGCACACCATCACGTTCCTGTCTGTCATCTCTCAGCACACCATCACCTCCCTATCTGTTGTCTCTCAGCACACCATCACCTATCCCGTGTTGTCTCTCAGCACACCATCACCTCCCCCTGCGTCGTCTCTCAGCACACCATCACCTATCCCCTGTGTCGTCTCTCAGCACACCATCGCCTATCCCCTGTGTCGTCTTTCAGCACACCATCACCTCCCCCTGCGTCGTCTCTCTGCATACCATCACCTATCCCGTGTTGTCTTTCTGCACACAATCACCTCCCCCTGTGAAGTCTCTCAGCACACCATCACTTCTTCCTGGATCGTCTCTCAGCACACCATTAGCTCCCTGTGTCATTTCTCAGCACACCATCACCTCCCCCTGCGTCGTCTTTCTGCACACTATCACCTGTCTCCTGTGTCATCTCTCAGCACACCATCACCTATCCCCTGTGTCGTCTCTCAGCACACCATCACCTATCCCCTGTGTCGTCTCTCAGTGCACCATCACCTATCCCCTGTGTCGTCTCTCAGCATACCATCACCTCCCAATCTGTCGTCTCTCAGCACACCATCACCTCCCCGTGTGAAGTCTCTCAGCACACCATCACCGCTCCCTGCATCGTCTCTCAGCACACCATTACCTCCGTGTGTCATTTCTCAGCACACCATCACCTCCTTGTCTGTCGTGTCTCAGCACACCATCACCTATCCCCTGTTTCGTCTCTCAGCACACCATCACATATCCCCTGTGTCGTCTCTCAGCACACCATCACCTCCCTGTCTGTCGTCTCTCAGTACATCATCACCTCCCTGTCTGTCATCTCTCAGCACACCATCACGTTCCTGTCTGTCATCTCTCAGCACACCATCACTTACCTGTCTGTCGTCTCTCAGCATACCATCACTTTCCCCTGCGTTGTCTCTCAGCACACCGTCACCTATCCCCTGTGTCATCTCTCAGCACACGATCACCTCCCTGTCTGTTGTCTCTCAGCACACCATCACCTTCCTGTCTGTATTCTCTCAGCACACCATCACTTCCCCCTGCGTCATCTCTCAGCACACCATCACCTCGCCCTGCATCGTCTCTCAGCACACCATCACCTATCCCCTGTGTTGTCTCTCAGCACACCATCACCTATCCCCTGGGTCATCTCTCAGCACACCATCACCTATCCCCTGTGACGTCTCTCAGCACACCATCACCTCCCCCTGCGTCATCTCTCTGCACACCATCACCTATCCCCTGTTTCGTCTCTCAGCACACCATCACCTATCCCCTGTGTCGTTTCTCTGCACACCATCACCTCCCTCTGCGTCATCTCTCTGCACACCATCACCTCCCTGTATGTCGTCTCTCAGCACACCATCACCTTTCCCTGCGTCGTCTCTCAGCACACCATCACCTATCCCCTGTGTCATCTCTCTGCACACCATCACCTCCCTGTCTGTTGTCTCTCAGCACACCATCACCTTCCTGTCTGTCATCTCTCAGCACATCATCACCTCCCCCTGCGCCATCTCTCAGCAGACCATCACCTCCCCCTGCTTCGTCTCTCAGCACACCATCACCTATCCCCTGTGTCGTCTCTCAGCACACTATCACCTATCCCCTGGGTCATCTCTCAGCACACCATCACCTCCCCCTGCGTCATCTCTCTGCACACCATCACCTCCCCCTGCATCGTCTCTCAGCACACCATCACCTATCCCGTGTCGTCTCTCAGCACACCATCACCTATCCCCTGTGTCTACTCTCAGCACACCATCACCTCCCCCTGCGTCATCTCTCTGCACACCATCACCTCCCCATGCCTCGTCTCTCAGCACACCATCACCTCCCCCTGCGCCGTCTCTCAGCACACCATCACCTATCCACTGTGTCGTCTCTCAGCACACCATCACCTATCCCCTGTGTCGTCTCTCAGCACATCATCACCAATTCCCTGTGTTATCTCTCAGCACACCATCACATATCCCCTGTGTCGTCTCTCTGCACACCATCACCTATCCCGTATCGTCTCTCAGCACACCATCACCTATCCCCTGTGTCATTTCTCAGCACACCATCACCTATCCCCTGTATCGTCTCTCTGCACACCATCACCTCCCTGTCTGTCATCTCTCAGCACACCATCACCTCCCTGTCTGTCGTCTCTCAGCACACCATCACCTATCCCCTGTTTTGTCTCTCAGCACACCATCACATATCCCCTGTGTCATCTCTCAGCACACCATCACCTCCTCCTGCATCGTCTCTCAGCACACCATCACATATCCCCTGTGACGTCTCTCAGCACACCATCACCTATCCCCTGTTTTGTCTCTCAGCACACCATCACATATCCCCTGTGTCATCTCTCAGCACACCATCACCTCCTCCTGCATCGTCTCTCAGCACACCATCACCTATCTCCTGTGTCGTCTCTCAGCACACCATCACCTTCCTGTCTGTCGTCTCTCAGCACACCATCACCTCCCTGTCTGTCGTCTCTCAGCACACAATCACCTTTCTGTCTGTCGTCTCTCTCCCATATCCCCTGTGTCGTCTCTCAGCATACCATCACATATCCCCTGTGTCGTCTCTTAGCACACCATCACCTCCCCCTGCGTCGTCTCTTAGCACATCATCACCTATCCCCTGTGTCGTCTCTCAGCACACCATCACCTATCCCGTGTCGTCTCTGAGCACACCATCACCTCCCTTTCTGTCGTCTCTCAGCATACCATCACCTTCCTGTCTGTCGTCTCTCAGCACAACATCACCTCCCCGTGTCGTCTCTCAGCACACCATTAGCACGCAGTATCTCCCCCATCATTCTATGGGGGTGTATCCAGTTACCCGCTGTCAATGACTGCTGGGGTAATTTTAAAGCCGGGGGCTATTAAATTAGCCCCGATGCTGGCACTAATCAGGGATTATGCTTCAGGTGCCTCAGGCATCCGAAGCATAATCTGCGATAAGTGTCCTGCCGGAGCTGCGATAACACGTGGGATTGGCGACTTATCCCCATTCCCATGTATTAGCGCATGATCGCGTGTCCAATTTTGTCGATAAAAAAGGCCTGTAATTGGATACCGTAATAATGACCATTTGTCATTAATCGTGATAACCGGCTGTTTTTATCAGCTGAAACGGCATTGGGGCTAATTGGATACCCCCCTATGTCTCTGTGTGTCCCTTCCCCATCTTCATTATCTGCTTCACTGTGTCCCCCCACCCCTTATACTATGCCTCCATGTCTATCCCCCTCCCCCTTCTTTCTTTGCCTCTTTATCCCCCTCCCTTATTCTATGCCTCTCTTTGTGTATACCCCCCCCCCCCCCAAGGGGTGTATCTAGGGGTCAGAGCGCAAAGTACTGGCACCTCTCCCCCCCCCCCTATTCTATTCCTTTCTCTGTGTGCCTAGTGTTTACCCCCTCACCTCTCAGCTTCAGCAGGGATCCGGCGGCTACGGTGAGGACTGGTGGCAGACAGAAAGCTCAGGGAGCATGACACTGGCATCACGGTCACACTCCCGGCAGCAAAAGAAAAAATGGGAGACTGCGCTCGCTGGTGGGGGAAGGAAATGTAGGGAATTGGTGCTGCTAGACCTGGAGGTGTCCAACCTCCTACTGAATTATGAATTGGATATGGTCAGCGCACTCAGATGTGAGGATGTGTGTGAAGATTTAAAGGCTGAGAGGAGGGGGGAGGGGGGGGAGGAATATTGATTTAGTCAATGACTGTGTGTGAAATGATTAAAGAAATGAGGACTATGTTTGTACTGATTTGAGATCTGATATTTATTTGTGGGTAAAAAAGCCTCTATCAGGTGTGTCATGCAGACCACCCTTTGTACAGTATACCCTCCTAAACGGTGTACCCTGATCTGGATTGACCCCTGATGGGTGAATGTCAGGTATTCCTGTTAGGGCACCTTTACCATAGGTGGATATGACCTATGTATTTAGTATGAGTATAATAGTTTATCAGTGTTCGTGGGGTATGAGACTGTTGCGGCGTCCCGCTAGTCTGATCCTTGTATTGCTGATGTCTATGTGCACCACTATGAAGAAAACCGGTTACGGGCTTGGTTCTTTTACTTACCGCCGGGTGTGCGTTCAGTGCGCCTGTGCCGGCTCAGCTTCTGTGCCTGTATCCTCCAGTGCTGTTGTCTACCAGTCCGTGGTGTCTCGAACACCGTGCGGTGCAGCAGCCGCTGCACTCGCCTGCTTAGGGTCCTGTTGGTCACTTCCTGGTAGCCATGTCACGTGATGCGTCACGTGGTGCGGGATCTCTCGGGCAGTCCTCGTTCTCCAGCCCGGGGAGAGAGCTGTAAAGTGTGGTAAATAATTGTGTTGCAGTGTCCAACGCGTTTCAGCAATAATGCCTTTGTCAAGGATTACCTGCCATAAGTGCTTGGATGCTTTTAAACATCCCTGTATGTATTGATTGGCTGTATGTGAGTTCAACTCCGTCTGTCATTGGTGGAGTCATCTGTCAATCAGTTGATTTGTCAATCTGTGTCTATGTGTCTGTAATTGGCTGTCATGGGAATGCAGACTCCTTAGTCATTGGAGGAGTAATCTGTCAATCAAGCAGTTGTCCGTGGATATGTGTCTGTATGTCTGTGATTGTCAACCATTTGTTGTGAATGGGATTAATGATTTAATGGTGAGTGCAGTGTATCGTGAGGGGTTAAATGAGGGATTGCAATTGTTGAGATGATGGGGTTTATCAATTAAAGGAAACTGATGTAAAGCAGTATTGTAAACCAAAAAAAGAAAGTCACGTAGAGTAATTGTTTTTTGGAAAATAGATAGATAGTATGAATGGAGGATGAATAATAAGATCAGATTGAAGAGAGAGATGGGAGGGAGAGTGGTGAGGAGAGAATTGTCCTCTTTTTTTGGAGAAATTAGCAGATGGGATTGGAAGGGGTTAAGAGTTGGAAAAAAATTATCAGTACCTATGTATATATGTGGAGTATGTTTATATTTATTTTTATTTTCTTTATCACATTTATGTGTTTCTTGCGATATCTGTAGTAGGATGCAGATGAAAGATTGTGACGAGGTGTATATTACCATGATGATATGCATGGAACTAAAGGGTTAAGATCACCTCTGTTTTAATGTGTTGATATGGTAATGTACGGACCAAAGGTTTATGTGTGTCACCTAGGTTGAAAGTATTGGTGTGTCAATTAAAGACACCCATTCTTTTTTATATATTAATTACTCTGTGTGTGGCATTTATGTCGTATGTATATTTGGTTGGTTTTCTTCTGAGTGTAGTTACATGATGGAAGTAATGTTGTAATCTATGTTTAAGCCTCTAGGTGAGAGGGTTTTTAATGTTAAGATCCATTTCAGTTCTTCCCTGTTGATTTTTTTCAAGAAATCACCCCCTCTCCAATTATTTGTTACTTGTTGTATAGCCATGAATTTCATATGTCTGGGGTCTTGATTATGTTTTTCTTTGAAATGCAGTGATACACTGTGTTTGTCATAACCTCGTTTGATGTTCTGTACATGTTCTGATATTCTGACTTTCAGTGTTCTGATTGTGCGGCCAACATACTGGAGCCCGCATGAACAAGTAATGAGACATATGACGCCTTTCGTGTGACATGACAGTTCTTCTCTAATTTTATGCTTATGTCCTGTGCTGTTAGATGTGAAGTCGATGATGCTTTTGGTTGATCGTGAGTTGGTGATCCTGCATCCTAAACATGTTCCACAGTGGTGGAATCCCTGTCTCTTTGTACCGCCATTTTTTTTTGTTTATTGAGTTTCAGAGGGTGGTATGTGATTGTGAACTAGTTTTTTCTTCAGATCTGGTGCCTTCCTATACACTACTTTTGGGTGAGATGGTAGAATTTTTGCTAATGTTTCGTCCTGCATCAAGATGTTCCAGTGTTTTTGAATGCTTTGTTTTATTTTTCCTGCTGCTGTATTGTATTGTGTCACGAAGTATATGTCATTACCTTGTTTTTGTGTATCCCTAGTCTTGTATTCCAGTAGTTCCTGTCTATTTGCCTCCTCCATTTTTGTGTATGCTCTGTCCACAATTTGTTTGTCATATTTCTTATCCAGAAATTTATTTTTCAAATCTTGTCCCTGTTTCATATATTGACTAATCTGACTACAGTTTCTTCTTAAACGTGTGAACTGTCCTATGGGAATGCTTTTCAGCCAGTTCGGATGATGGCTGCTGGTAGATAAAATGTAACTGTTAACATCTACTTTCTTGAGAAATGTCTTGGTTTCTATTTTGTTGTTGACTATGTGTATATCCAAATCAAGGAACTCCAATCTTTCTTTGCTGAATTTGGTTGTGAATTGTAGATTTTGGTTGTTATTGTTCATGTGTGTTATGAATGCGTCCAAGTCCTGTTGTGTCCCTCTCCATATAAATATTATATCGTCTTGTATCGTCGCCAGAGAACCAGGTTCTCCCCAAAGCCATGCCCCTGCCAAATGTTGTCCTCCTCCCACTTACTCATGAATAGGTTGGCATAGCTTGGGGTGAACTTGGTCCCCATAGCTGTCCCTGTCCGCTGTTTGTAATAGTCGTCATCAAACCAGGTGTAGTTATGCTCTAAGATGAATGTGATGGCTTTTAGGAAAAATTCTGTTTGTATGGGTTGAAGTGTATCGTCTTGTGAAAGAAAATGTTTGATGCTATCAGTGCCATGTGTGTGGTCTATGACCGTGTACAGAGATGTTACATCGCTGGTCACTAATGTCATGTCTTCTGTCCATGTTACGTCTTGTAGCAGTTGAAGTGTATGTGTTGTATCTCTGAGGTATGATCTCTGTCTGACTACATGTTGTTGAAGAAAAAAGTCTATGTATTTGGATAGGTTTGAAGTGAGTGAGTTGATACCTGAAATGATCGGTCTTCCCGGTGGGTGTTCTGTGTTTTTATGAATTTTAGGTAAATAGTAGAATACTGGTTTTACTGGATTGACTGGATTCAAAAAATCAAATTCTTTCTTGTTTATGATCCCCAGGGATAAACCCTCATTGAGTAATGTCTGCAATTCTTGTTTGTATTCCTGTGTTGGATCTCCTTTGAGTTTGGTGTATGTCTCTGTGTCTCCCAAAAGCCGTCTGGATTCCTGTAAATAGTCGCTTTTGTCAAGTAACACTATCCCTCTCCCCTTATCTGCCGGTTTTATCATCAGAGTGTTCGTATTTTGGAGTTCCTTCAATGCCTCTGTCTCTCCCTTTGTCAAATTCCTATGTTTGAAGTTTGTGTCCCCTATTTTGTCTAGGTCATTAACCACTAATTGTTCAAATGTATTGATGATGTGTCCCTTTATGTGCTGTGGATAGAATGTTGATTGAGGTTTGTATTCTGTGTGTTTAAAATTTGATGTTTCATTTGATGAGGTGTATTGTACCTTGGTTTGTGCAAAATATTTCTTGAGGGTGATTTTTCTAGTGAAGGCCTGAATGTCCATGTATGTTTCAAATTTGTTCAATTTTTCCTGGGCGCAATTTTGAGTCCTTTATTCAGTAATGTTTGGTGTTGTTCCTCTAATTTGAAACTACTCAGGTTGAAGATCCCTTTGGGTTGTCTTGTGTTAATGTTTGTTTTGTTTTTTTGGCCTCCCCTGCAGCCTCGTCTGGTTCTGTAAGTTTTCTTTTGTTGGTGTGTGTCTGTATTGTTGGTGATCGGCAGGCCGCAATGCCTGCCTCCAGATCTAAAAAATCTATATCCCAGTGTTCTCCACTTTTTGTGGTGTCTGTCGTGTTCTGACTTCCTTCTTGTCCTATGTGTACCTTTATTTGTTTTGTACCATCTTTTGATCCTTCTATATGAGTTCCCATGTTCAGTGTCGTGCATTCTTTCTCCATGGATTGTTTTGTTGTGTCCTCGTAATGTGGATCCTCTGTTTCGTGGACAGAAAAGGATGAGTCGGCCTCTATCATGCATGATGTGTCTGTGATTTTAGATTCAGTATCTGATTCTGACTTGTTTGTGTGAGATTCCTGTGAATGTAGGACAGTCATGTACTCTTGATATGTCAAGAGTCTGTTGGTATTTGGATGCTGGTATTTCCTGGGTGTAGTTCTAAATTTGGAGTCTTTAGATGTGTATGGTCTGGGTTGTTGATGCCTTGGGTTTGCAGGGTGTTCCTTTCTTGTTCTTATGTGCTTTGACTCCCCATTTGTCTCTTAGGATTTTTTTCTTTTTCCTCTCAATGATGATGTCTTCCCCTTTCTTGAGTCTATTTTTTGTTAGTGTTTCTATTTCTTTATATTCCTGGTCTTGCTGATACTGCTCTAATTGTCTGTGTACTGTGATGATCTCTTGGTCTATTTTTTCTAGGTCTTTCTCATGTTGCTCTATTATGATACGCATAAGTTGTATGGAGCAATCTTTTAATATGTTGTTCCACCTATTGGTGAATTCCGTGTTGTCCCTGTTATGTGTGGGTGCCTTTTTAATCTTGAGACCTTTTGGTATTGTGTTCTCATCTACATACCACTGAAGTGCGAATGTGTCCCACCATAGCTTGGTCTCTTGTTTAAGAAGATGTTCTAATTTTGTTATCTGTGTGCAAAACTGTTGTCCCTTGTTTATTGATGCAGTGGTTTGTTCGAAGATGGAAAATGTTTGTTTTGCCCTATCAATGCGGTAATTTCTATATTCCAATATTCCCATGCGTAATATCAATATGTGTGTGTTTATGTTATGAAATGAAAGTGATTGGAGAGAGAGATGGAGTCTGGAGACAGAGTGTTGTGTGCAGCAGATCCCCCTGGACAAATTGTATTGTGATATCAAAAGAAAAAATGGGAGACTGCGCTCACTGGTGGGGGAGGGAAATGTAAGGAATTGGTGCTGCTAGACCTGGAGGTGTCCAACCTCCTACTGAATTATGAATTGGATATGGTCAGCGCACTCAGATGTGAGGATGTGTGTGAAGATTTGAAGGCTGAGAGGAGGGGGGGGGGGAGGAATATTGATTTAGTCAATGACTGTGTGTGAAATGATTAAAGAAATGAGGACTATGTTTGTACTGATTTGAGATCTGATATTTATTTGTGGGTAAAAAGTCTCTATCAGGTGTGTCATGCAGACCACCCTTTGTACAGTATACCCTCCTAAATGGTATACCCTGATCTGGATTGACCCCTGATGGGTGAATGTCAGGTGTTCCTGTTAGGGCAATTTAATAAGCCAAGTGAAATATTGTTAAGATTAATCAGTGCTGTTTAGCTACTGTTAAGCTCCCTTTAAATTATAGTAATAATTTCTTTAATATTATGGTCTGAATAGCTTTCTAAAAGAGGGGTTCCTATTTTCGCCGAGACCCTCTATCAGCACCTTTCCAAGATAGTAATTCCCGTATTAATTCCAGGGAATGAAAAGAAAAAAGAAAGGAGCCCAATAAGTAAATTCAAGGTTTTGTAACATTCAGTCACCCTTTACACCAGTCTACTGTTCAAGACTGCAGTAACAGTGTTAATGTAATTTGATACAATTTGCATCCACCATTCTTCAACAATGTGTGGCTGACAAGACAGTGCATATAGGAGACCAGATATTAAATAAACTGACTCAAATATTCATGTCAAAGGAGCGCCTATCTGTAAGGATATTCAAGACACGTATGTATTAATATCTCATATATCCGTGTCACAAAGAATGCTAAGGGTGCAAAAGGAATATATATACACACACACATAAATCTCTATGGTAAGTATTCTACCAATTTGTCATTGCGGCCCACATACATCTGGTATCAGAACATATATGTGAGCACAGATGGCAGCTGATGTGAACAAGCCAACTGCGAAACGTACGTCATCATCCTCTTACTAGCGGGACATGGGCGCACATCTAACACAGAGGTACGGGAATTCTACCCGACCCGGCGTCCGGCTCCCGCTCCCTGCAAACACACTGAGTCTTGATTCCACCTTGGATCGAGTTGTACCCAGCATACAGAGGGACAGGAATTCCATCACCTGATGTCTCCTGGAACCTTTCTTTCGCCCAAACCACCGGAGGAATTGATCTCTTACAGGCACATCACGTGGCAATAATCAGGTATTCAGGGTGCTCTCTCATCCACTGTGTAACACCTGTAGGCCCCCCTGCAATGCACCTATGCAACAGGGGAGGGGGGTGTTAGACTTGGACAGCAGAAGCAGCCCGCACTGCTCTTTCCTTCAGTCCCAGGTGGACGGTCCTTCCCCGGTCTCATTGTTCCCATTCACTGCCCATAGTGGCACATGGGACAAATGTAGAAAGGGAATCCGTTTCCACACACCTGGGACTCTTTTGCACCTTTAGTTCAATATCTTGCAGAAAGCACTATATGGTTATGTATGTGATTTATTACAATCTTATAGAGACCTGTATGGGAATACCAACCAAATAACGCTAATCTATAGTATAATTTTTCATTGGTTTGGCTAGGCTGGAGTATAATATGCTTAAACTCAATTCTCTAGCCAATGTGCCTGCATAAAGCTGGAGTTATTGTTCAAGGACAATTAAATCAATTTTGACGTGCTGACATCTAATCCAAATAAGAAGCCAGAGAATAACTGTAATTGTTGATCATTTAAAAACGGATAATTTCCGTCTTGTCAAATCTTAATTTTATCGGAATATAGAGCTGCCATCTGTGCTCACATATATGTTCTGATACCAGATGTATGTGGGCCGCAATGACAAATTGGTAGAATACTTACCATAGAGATTTATATGTGTGTGTATATATATTCCTTTTGCACCCTTAGCATTCTTTGTGACACGGATATATGATATATTAATACATACATGTCTTGAATATCCTTACAGATAGGCGCTCCTTTGACATGAATATTTGAGTCAGTGTATTTAATATCTGGTCTCCTATATGCACTGCCTTGTCAGCCACACATTGTTGCAGAATGGTGGATGCAAATTGTATCAAATTACATTAACACTGTTACTGCAGTCTTGAACAGTAGACTGGTGTAAAGGGTGACTGAATGTTACAAAACCTTGAATTTACTTATTGGGCTCCTTTCTTTTTTCTTTTCATTCCCTGGAATTAATACGGGAATTACTATCTTGGAAAGGTGCTGATAGAGGGTCTCTGCGAAAATAGGAACCCCTCTTTTAGAAAGCTATTCAGGCCATAATATTATAGAAATTATTACTATAATTTAAAGGGAGCTTAACAGTAGCTAAACAGCACTGATTAATCTTAACAATATTTCACTTGGCTTATTAAATTGTTTATACTTTTCTTGCCTAGCATAACATTTATTGTATGTTAATACCATTTTTAGGTCCAACATAAAATTCATTGGACGTTGATACCATTTTGAGGTTCTAGTCCTGTAGGCAATCCTTCCTTTATCAATCCTTGCACTTTCAGGCTATCAGATCAAACACTATGCCTGTTTATGGTAATTACTTTTAATTATGGAAATAAAAGTTAATATGTTTTTTATATAGAATAATTATTTCAAAAGAGTGCGCCACACACTAAGCCCCTTTTTTAGTGATAGGCCCACTAGTGGCTAACACTAATAACCTCTAGAAGAAAATACTGTAACTTAGCTTAGTGGCGCACCTCCAACCCCTATCCATCTTATAAAGGACCTTTTCCGGTCCTGACAATAAATTCCTTTCCTGAATGGTTGGTTTCATTAATATTCCTCAATTTGTTTCTTTATGCCTGGGCAGTGACCTTTGGACTTTATGTCCTCTCTATAAGAATACCTGTTCCTGTTAGGGCACCTTTACCATAGGTGGATATGACCTATGTATTTAGTATGAGTATAATAGTTTATCAGTGTTCGTGGGGTATGAGAATGTTGCGGCGTCCCGCTAGTCTGACCCTTGTATTGCTGATGTCTATGTGCACCACTATGAGGAAAACAGGTTATGGGCTTGGTTCTTTTACTTACCGCCGGGGGTGCGTTCAGTGCGCCTGTGCTGGCTCAGCTTCTGTGCCTGTATCCTCCAGTGCTGTTGTCTACCAGTCCGTGGTGTCTCGAACACCGTGCGGTGCAGCAGCCGCTGCACTCGTCTGCTTAGGGTCCTGTTGGTCACTTCCTGGTAGCCGCGTCACGTGATGCGTCACGTGGTGCGGGATCTCTCGTGCAGTCCTCGTTCTTCAGCCGGGGGAGAGAGCTGTAAAGTGTGGTAAATAATTGTGTTGCAGTGTCCAGCAGTGTCCAACGCGTTTCAGCAATCATGCCTTTGTCAAGGATTACCTGCCATAAATCCTTGGATGCTTTTAAACATCCCTGTATGTATTGATTGGCTGTATGTGAGTTCAACTCCATCTGTCATTGGTGGAGTCATCTGTCAATCAGTTGATTTGTCAATCTGTGTCTATGTGTCTGTAATTGGCTATCATGGGAATGCAGACTCCTTAGTCATTGGAGGAGTAATCTGTCAATCAAGCAGTTGTCCGTGGATATGTGTCTGTATGTCTGTGATTGTTAACCATTTGTTGTGAATGGGATTAATGATTTAATGGTGAGTGCAGTGTATCGTGAGGGGTTAAATGAGGGATTGCAATTGTTGAGATGATGGGGTTTATCAATAAAAGGAAGCTGATGTAAAGCAGTATTGTAAACCAAAAAAGAAAGTCATGTGGAGTAATTGTTTTTTGGAAAATAGATAGATAGTATGAATGGAGGATGAATAATAAGATCAGATTGAAGAGAGAGATGGGAGGGAGAGTGGTGAGGAGAGAATTGTCCTCTTTTTTTGGAGAAATTAGCAGATGGGATTGGAAGGGGTTAAGAGTTGGTAAAAAGTTATCAGTACCTATGGATATATGTGGAGTATGTTTATATTTATTTTTATTTTCTTTATCACATTTATGTGTTTCTTGCGATATCTGTAGTAGGATGCAGATTAAAGATTGTGACGAGGTGTATATTACCATGATGATATGCATGGAACTAAAGGGTTAAGATCACCTCTGTTTTAATGTGTTGATATGGTAATGTACGGACCAAAGGTTTATGTGTGTCACCTAGGTTGAAAGTATTGGTGTGTCAATTAAAGACACCCATTCTTTTTTATATATTAATTACTCTGTGTGTGGCATTTATGTCGTATGTATATTTGGTTGGTTTTCTTCTGAGTGTAGTTACATGATGGAAGTAATGTTGTAATCTATGTTTAAGCCTCCAGGTGAGAGGGTTTTTAATGTAAAGATCCATTTCAGTTCTTCCCTGTTGTTTTTTTTCAAGAAATCACCCCCTCTCCAATTATTTGTTACTTGTTGTATAGCCATGAATTTCATATGTCTGGGGTCTTGATTATGTTTTTCTTTGAAATGCAGTGATACACTGTGTTTGTCATAACCTCGTTTGATGTTCTGTACATGTTCTGATATTCTGACTTTCAGTGTTCTGATTGTGCGGCCAACATATTGGAGCCCGCATGAACAAGTAATGAGATATATGACGCCTATCGTGTGACATGACAGTTCTTCTCTAATTTTATGCTTATGTCCTGTGCTGTTAGATGTGAAGTCGATGATGCTTTTGGTTGATCGTGAGTTGGTAATCCTGCATCCTAAACATGTTCCACAGTGGTGGAATCCCTGTCTCTTTGGACCGCCATCTATTTTTGTTTGTTGAGTTTCAGAGGGTGGTATGTGATTGTGAACTAGTTTTTTCTTCAGATCTGTTGCCTTCCTATACACTACTTTTGGGTGAGATGGTAGAATTTTTGCTAATGTTTCGTCCTGCATCAAGATGTTCCACTGTTTTTGAATGCTTTGTTTTATTTTTCCTGCTGCTGTATTGTATTGTGTCACGAAGTATATGTCATTACCTTGTTTTTGTGTATCCCTAGTCTTGTATTCCAGTAATTCCTGTCTATTTGCCTCCTCCATTTTTGTGTATGCTCTGTCCACAATTTGTTTGTCATATTTCTTATCCAGAAATTTATTTTTCAAATCTTGTCCCTGTTCCATATATTGACTAATCTGACTACACATTCTTCTTAAACGTGTGAACTGTCCTATGGGAATGCTTTTCAGCCAGTTCGGATGATGGCTGCTGGTAGATAAAATGTAACTGTTAACATCTACTTTCCTGTGAAATGTCTTGGTTTCTATTTTGTTGTTGACTATGTGTATATCCAAATCAAGGAACTCCAATCTATCTTTACTGAATTTGGTTGTGAATTGTAGATTTTGGTTGTTATTGTTCATGTGTGTTATGAATGCGTCAAATTCCTGTTGTGTCCCTCTCCATATAAATATTATATCGTCTATGTATCGTCGCCAGAGGACCAGGTTCTCCCCAAAGCCATGCCCCTGCCAGATGTTGTCCTCCTCCCACTTACTCATGAATAGGTTGGCATAGCTTGGGGCGAACCTGGTCCCCATAGCTGTCCATGTCCGCTGTTTGTAATAGCCGTCATCAAACCAGGTGTAGTTATGCATTACTGCAGCAGCAGCCCTAGCAAAGAGGGAGGCTAGGAGCTGCTGCTGCAGTAATGCCACCGATCACCACAGCGGGACTTGCTCGGTGGCGGCGGGCGGGGGGTACTGAAGTAGCTGCGGGCGTGTGGGTGACTGCAGTCAGGAGGGTGCGTGGGCGGTTGCGATGCCCTGGGTGGCGCCCCCCTCAGCTTTGACCACAACTGCGCTCAGAGCACGCACCCTGCTCGCACTACCCTTGTCACACCTCTGCCTCTATGTAACATATATCACTACTGTAGCTTCCACGCTGCACACAGATTTGTTTCAAACACTCCATCTCCAGTCCGGCCGGTATATCTGCGGTTACCGCTTACCATACTTGTGAATTCCACTCTCCATTGTACCGGATACTATCATGGACTGTATTTGCAAGTATTACCTATACTCTGTGGTTCACTCAGGGTACAGTATTTCCTGACTATTATTGGTTTCCTAGTATTGTGTGCTGCCTTCTTGGTTCACTATGTCCTATGTGTCACTAATGTGCCTAATTTCCTGTAAAACCTATGAGTCAAACTAGCATCAAGCCTCATTCACTATCACTCTATGAGCATGCCCATATTATATCCTCCTCACTCATATGCTTACTTCTTCAGCGCCCAAGGGTCCCAGCACGGATCACAGACTTGCTCGTTCCGTGACACTAGTAAAAGATAGCATAGAGACAGTTGGAGATATGAGTGAGGAGAGAGGGGGAGAGGTCATGGGAGGAAAGGTAGATCCGAGTATTATCAGCATAGAGATGATATTGGAAGTCAAAAGAGCTAATGAGCTCACCTAAAGAGGATGTATAGAGAGAAAAAAAGAGAGGATCAAGGACAGAACCTTGGGGGACATCAACTGACCAACTGTTAGTGAAAGTGTGTGTGTGGGTGGGGGGGGGAGTCATTAAAGGAGACAAAGAAGGAACGGTAAGAGAAGTAGGACAGACACAAAAGGGCAGTATCATGCAGACCAAGGGAGGAGAGGTGGGCCACATTGTCAAAAGCAGCAGAGAGGTTGAGGAGAATGAGTAGAGTGTAGTAGACCTTGAATTTGGAAACAAGGAGGTCATTGCTGACTTTTGTGAGGGCAGTTTCAGTGGAGTGGAGAGGATGGAAGCAAAACTGAAATGGGTCAATCAGTAAATGGGAGGAGAGAAAAGCAGTAAGGCGGTTGTAGATAATATACTCAAGTCATTTGAAGGCAAAAGGGAGGAGAGAGATGGGTCAGTAGTTGAAGAGAGGGTTAGGATCAAGAATACGTTTTTTAAGAATGAGGTAGACAAGGGCATGCTTGAAGGCAGTGCGGACAGTGCCTGATGACAGGAAAAGATTAAGTAGATCGGTAAAATGGGAACAGGTAGATGGAGAGACGTAGCATAAGAGGTGGGGGGCGATAGGGTCAAGTGCATATGCGGAAAGGGGGTGGAACAGATGAGTGCCATGATTTTATCTCCAGAAGTAGGGGAAAAAGAAGTCACAATTGGTAAGATGAATGGGTGGGAGAGGTCTGGTAAATAAAGAGGCAGGGTGCAGAGCGTCTGGTAAAATGTAATGACTTGAAGTATGGAGTCAATTTAACATGTTAGGTAGGTGACAAAGTCAAGAGCAGAGAGTGAGGAGGGGAATTGAGATGGGGCTGGGCTATGGAGGACATTGAAAGTGGCAAGAGATGCCAGGGATTTGAGGAGGAGTTGAGGTTCTTGAAAAATGACAGGAGAGAAAAGGCAGCACTGTAAGATGAAATGGAGAAAGTCTGCCTTAAAGTGTGTTTTCCTCCCATACCGCTCATTGGAAAGTGAAAACTTTTACAGATATTTGGTTAATATGGAATTCTAGGGTTGAGGTTTTGATCTGTGAGGGTGAATAGTGGTCGCTGGAGTAACAGAGTCAAGAGCAGAAGTAAGGGAAGCCTTGCATAGGGAGGTGACTTGTTTAGGGCTAGAGAGAGAGCGAGAGAGAATAGGAGAGAGAAGTTAGTAGAGCAGGAAAGATAAGTAAATGGTGTAGATGGCCTCAATGTTACGCATATTGATGGTAACCTTAGGGGGTAGAGGTGGAGAAGCAAAGAGGAATAAGTTAAAAGAGAGCAGGTGATGGTCAGAGAGGGGGAATGGGGAATTGGAGTAATCAGAAATATCACCATTGACAGAAGACCAGATCACGTGAGTGCCCTCTCACATAGGAGGGTATGGATGTCCAGTGGGATTGGCCAAATGATGATGTGAGAGTAAGGAGTTTAGAGGCAGAGGATTCTGTGGGCATATCGATTGGGATGTTGAAGTCACCTAAATTAGGGAAGATCTGAACATAGGAAGTGGAGGAGCCAGGAAGCAAAGATGTTGGAATTTCGTGGTAGAGCCAGGCAGACAGTAAATGAGAGCTACTCCAAAGTGAGCAGGTTGGAAGAAGCATATATCATGGACTTCAAATGTAGAGATGGTTATGAGGGCATGAGTTTGGTAGGAGTAAATGGAGGATAGAAACACCTCAACACCACCACCATGGTGATCCCTGGGCCAGGGGGTGTATGAGGCTCCCAGAGGAAAAAGCATTGAGGAAGTGGTATCAGAGTGGTTAATCCAGGATTCAGTAAATGGATAGGAGATTCAAGGAGTAGATGAATATGTCCAGGAGACTCCCAAATTTCAGTTACTTACCCTGGTTCCCTTAGAGAGTAGCCCTCCAGAAACTGGTCGACTTCCTCAGTGTATTGGATAGGATGGAGGCGTGAAGATGTGATTCACAACAAATTGTGCCATTATAGCTCTGCCCTAGCTGTGTGTTGCTGAGAAATTACTTTTCTGCATTTTGCTGCAAGAGGTAGAGGGGATTGCAAAATCATGCAAATTGCCCCTACTCCATCACCCTGGACCACCCCTCCTAGATATCCTCCTAGATAACAAGAAGAAGAAGGTAAGCATGACTTACAGTGTAAATGAAGTAGAGTTGCTCTGTCCCATTTGATCTCTCCAAGTTTTCTAGTTTTCATAAAAGTAACAGCTGGATTGTCAGCAGCTGCATGCTCTACTCAGCACTATAAAAGCTGCAGCCTGCAGGCTAGCTGTAACTTAAGGTGCGTACACACGGTGCCATGGTGGTCATTCCGAGATGTTCGCTCATTGCCGTTTTTCGCAACGGAGCGATTAGGTAGAACATGCGCATGGTACGCAGCGCACATGCGCTTATTTAACACAAAATTTCGTAGATTTACACAGGCTCGAGCGACGTTTTTTCAACGCTCGAGTGATCGTAGTGTGATTGACAGGAAGTGGGTGTTTCTGGGCGGCAACATGGCGTTTTCAGGGAGTGTGCTAAAAAACGCAGGCGTGCCAGGTAAAAACGTAGGAGTGGCTGGGGAAACGGGGGAGTGGCTGGCCGAACGCAGGGCGTGTTTGTGACGTCAAACCAGGAACTAAACGGACTGAGGTGATCGCAGTCTAGGAGTAGGTCTGGAGCTACTCAGAAACTGCAAGGAATTATTTAGTAGCAGTTCTGCTAATGTTTCGTTCGCTATTCTGCTAAGCTAAGATACACTCCCAGAGGGCGGCGGCCTAGCGTTTGCAATGCTGCTAAAAGCAGCTGGCGAGCGAACAACTCGGAATGAGGGCCTATGTGCATAGCACCCGACCGACATTGACTATGCGATGTGGCCGGAGCCTGGTACCACCAATATAGTCAATGGTGGGCTGCCTGCACAGTCTACTTTTTCTCGCAATGCCGACCCCAACGGGACCGCACATCGGCATTGCAAGCTGTATACACGTGGTGCGATATGCACTATATGTTCCTGCGATATGGACTATATAATCCTTAACTGTTATATTGTTTTTTATTTGATATATACATATCCCTATATATAAGTACTATTTTATATACAAAATATAGTATATTGCACTTTGATATATTACTGGTGGCACATAGTATTAATAATCTGCAACATCATAAATAATAATCATCATTCTCATCCCCATTTATAAAAAGATTAGTTCATAAATCATACTGTATGTACTGTAAGTGCTACAGGAACGTATGAACTATTCTGATATTGAGTGTTCAATGAATCGGTAACTTATTTTTATTGTTCAAGGACCTAGAAATGCTTCTCACTGTGACTCCCTGCCTTCTGGGAAGGTGCATCATCCACATGCTTGGCCTAACAAACTATGAACACTGAGGCACAGATCAAATATCCTCTGTTTCAGCAACTTGACATGTGCTTTCCTATGCTTGTATATTGAACTTGAATTGACTAAGTGAACCTGAAAATATTGAACTGTGTTTTCCAAGTTGAACACTGAGTGGATTTCAGAAATGATGATAACAGCTCAGAAAGCATTAATACTCCAGTGATGCAACCTACTTCAAATCCACATGGCCAAAATAAATGAATCACATACAGTACAAATAGAAAAAGTTAACACAAACCTCTTATGTTATACTTACCAGAGAACATGTTCATCCTTTCTATACACTTCACATAATTTTTTAGCCCTGTGGATATTTACTGGTTACTAGCGGCTTTACTTATTTGTTTTCTCTCTGATTCCACTCCCATCTCCCCATCACCTTCCCTCTATATCAATCCATTTCATCGTATAAAGGTATCTTTTATTCCCGTATTAGGGGATCCTGGAAACGAAATCCAGAAACGAAAGGAAGGGGAGGGGAAAACAAAGGGAAACCAATCGTATAAGAGGTTCTGTACACAAAAATTAGTTTCTTAAAGACCAGAGATTCCTTCTCCCTTTTATTTCTATATTTGTTTTTAGGTGGACGGTATGCGTACCATACTCACATCCGTCAAAGGGAATATATGCATATAAAGGTTTCTTTTTCAACGTCTATGTTCTTTAAAAGGTGGTTCTCCCTTTATTCACTACCACGACTCCCCAAAAGTGAGTGAAATGACAATGCACGTATGGGACATACCCCAACTAACAGTATAATGTATAGAGATGTGTCCATAAAGGTTTCTTTAGACCTCCTGATAGCTTCTTGCCCTCAATCTGTGAATTCCATCCAGTTCGACACATGGAGGTGTGTCCATAGAAGTTTATATGTGTCTTCTGATGGTTTCTTCTCCCCAATCTATGAACTCAGTGTCTCAAATCAAGTGGGAGTGGTGAGGTGAAAAAGAGAGGTGCTGGGTCAGGAGTACCCAAAAAATGTTTTATTCCATAAAATTGCAGATTAAAAACAACTCTGAAACATATGAGCCCAAGTCATGGAATGGGGGGATGGAATTGTAACAATAGAAAAAAAGTTAAAGTGCCCGGACTCTGTCACCTTAAATCATGTCCCCCAATCCACTCCTGGATGCTCCTAGTCCTCACACCATCGCGTTTCGTCCAACGTCTATCCAGGATCCCCTAATACGGGAATAAGATACCTTTATACGAGGAAAACCGCATGCTCCCACGTGAGTACGGTACAAGCACGAGTGTATCCCCCGATGTTTTAACTTTTATGTAGAAGAATTTAAGAAAAGGAGATTGCTTATTTTGAACCAATTTTTCCATGTTCATTTTTCCACCTATTGAAAGACTTTGGACTTTTATATGACTTTATATACTTTTTATTTACTGCGAGCGCAGAAGTGGTGTCTATAATTTTCTGTTTATATTGTTGTCGCTGTTGAGTGACATCCCATAGACATCGCCACTGCGACCCATAGGGGCGCTGCGGCTCTTCTTGAATATTGTTCATGCTTTCAAAATATGCCCCTGTTCTGAAAGAGTTACTGCAGCTTCCAAATGGGTTTATAAAGTATTTAAGCCCCATAGATCAAAATGAACTGATTTCTTACTTGTGATACAAGTACTTAGAGAAATGAATGCTGCGTTATGAAATGTTCCGTTCTTTTCAATAACTATGGACACACTAGAAGAAGTTAATAAAACTGAGTGAAGTTTTCCGCCATGTCATATATATTAATGATGATAGTTGCAAGCCACCTGAATTGTGGATCTGTAAAATGTTTACTTCACTTAGGGAAATTAAAGATTAATCAGCTAGTGGCAGGGAGAGGCTGCATCATCTCCGTTGTAAGGGAGTGATGAGAAGGACAGAGATTTCCTGGCCTCTTGGTGTCACAGGTGATCTGATGCTTCTTGGTCCTAGGACCTGATCCAATGCTGTGTCCTATGACCAGCACTGAGACCCAGATTTATTAAGCCTTGGAGATTGATAAATAGCACAGTGATAAAGTACCATCCAATCAGCTCCTAACTGCCATGTTGCAGGCTGTGTTTGAAAAATGACAGTTAGAAGATGATTGGCTGGCACATTATCACCTTGCTATTTATCACTCTCCAAGGCTTGATAAATCTGGACCTTTATCACAAATGCATGCAGGAGGAGTGCTGCATTACCATATTTGTGCATCGCTGCTGCTTCCAAGTAAGCAGCAGCGATGTATCCCCTAACCACATCTGAATTAGGCCCTTTATCGATAACGTCTGCTTGCTACTGTACTGTAATATTTTTGTTCATAACCTATGGTCAGACAGTAGAACTAGATGTTAATTTATTACCAGTTATTTATATAGCACACACATTCCGCAGCACTTTACAGAGAGAATATTTGGCCATTCACACCAGTCCCTCCTCCAGTACAGTTTACCAGTGCCGTAACTAGACATTTTAGCGTTGTGTGCAAATAAGGGCATCGGTGCCCCCCTATTATGTAAAATAGGGGCAGTGCACACCGTAGGTGCATGCCAAAAATATAGGGGCATGGCTTCATGGAGAAGGGTGTGGCCACAAAATAATACCAATTATGGTTCACAGAAGTCTCCATTATTCAAAATACGCTGCACAGTAGTGCCACTACACCAGGTAGAGCCCCCTTTACACATTACGGCAGGTAGAGTCCCTTTTTTACACATTACGGCAGACAGAGTACCCGTTTTACACATTACGGCACACAGAGTCCACCTTTTACACATTACGGCGGACAGAGTCCCCCTTTTTACACATTACGGCAGAGAGAGTCCCCCTTTTTACACAATATGGAAGACAGAGTCCCCCTTTTTACACATTACGACAGGCAGAGTCCCCCTTTTTAGACATTACGGCAGAGTCCCCATTTTACAAATTGCAGCAGCCAGAGTCCCCCTTTTATACATTACGGCAGCCAGAGTCCCCCTTTTACACATTAAAATAGGCATATGAGTTGTGTGCCACCTAGTTATGGCCCTGGATAAATAGACAGATAGATAGATAGATAGATAGATAGATAGATAGATAGATAGATAGATAGATACTTACTGTCTCTCCGCTGGCTCAGGCAGTCAGGCTCCTCGGTGCAGCTGCTGGCAGATCCCAGGCTGGGGAGGAGGAGGAGGGAGCCGCATCAGTGCACTGCAGGCAGTTGCACCCTCAGGACACACCTGGCACACACATAGTTACGGCCCTGCAGTTTACAATCTATGGGGCAGATGTATTAACCTGCTGAAGGGATAAAGAAGTGATAAAGCAGTGATAAGTGCAAGGTGATAACACACCAGCCAATCATTAAGGATTTGAAAAATGACAGGAGCTGACTGGCTGGTGCATTATCACCTTGTACTTATCACTGCTTAATCACTTCTTTATCCCTTCTCCAGGCTCAATGCATCTACCCCATTGTTTCCTACCGCATACAAACACATATACACACACTAGAGTAAATTTTTCTTGGGAGTCAATTAACCTACAAGTATATTTTGGATTGTGGGAGGAAAATGGAGGAAACCTACACAAGCACAGGGAGAATATACAAAGTCCACACAGTTAGGGCTGTGGTGGGAATCAAAGCTGGGTGGTAATGCTAACCATTACACCTTCCATGCTGGTGGTATTAAATAGCAATGGAGTGTTTGAGCTTGAGGATGATAGTCTATATCAGTCTATTCATCTAGCTACTGAGGATTGTGTAAGGCTGGGTACACACTAGATGATGTGTACCCAGCCCAACATCACTGCCGATAGGACCCAAGATGCAGAAAGAGCATACACAATTGCTGATGCCGGGTCCGACAGGGAGAACACTTGTGACATGTTGCATTCTGCAGTAAGTAGTAACTAGCGACATTCCCCATTGGTATCTACCTGCGGGAGCTCGTACATGTGGGTACACACAAGACGATGTACCCCGATATATAATTCTGATCTATGTCGGAATGATATATTGGACAATATATTGTCTGGTGTGTACCTGGCTTAACAGCAGTGCATTATAATATGACTAGCAATTGTAATGATAACAGTTTCTAAGAGGGGGTGAAGGATAATGACAAAAAGTTTATTTCATATAGAAGGCAGGATAATTACTGGTTAATCATGTTGAGGAGATAAAGTTATTTACAATGCTGGTTCCTTTATTTTGAATTTAACATAAAATCAAACTTGTAGTGTCCTGGTACTACCAAGCTATCATTTCATTAACCAGCCTACAAAGTCTTACCCTCTCGTAGCTGATAGCTTTTAATATAGAAGTTGAGTTTCACTTCCTGTCTTACTTACTAGGTCGGCAATCTGATGCTATTGTTTATGCATTATAACAGGCTGCTGCACTTCAGTACCTCAGCAGTACGGTCTGGTCACTTGGGGGGAAAAAATTTGCTCCTCCTGTCAAACAACTCAGTCTGAATCTGACAGCTGACTGATAGCAATATTCACTGCAATCTCAGCTGAGCTTAACAAGTCAATAACTTGATCTCTCTCCTCTCTTCTTTCTCTGGTTTCACTTTTAACTGCCTTTTTTCTCGTTCACTCTCATCAGATATAGAGATGTGCCCGTCTTCACCTTGCATTTCTATGTCACATGGCATGAGGGGTTGGAGAGACCCCTATACTTTCATAGTTTTTGGTGCATCATAGGTCCAGGACTGGTTATGGATTTGGAAGGGGATATACCAATGCTTTTTTTTTATTTTACATTTTGCCTATTTCTGTCCATTTATCTGTTTCTATCATACACATAAGGAAGCCTGCATAGATCATGATGACCTGTGTAGTGCTTGTCTATTGTTTACCTTCTATTCCACAGTGGTTTCAATAGAAACTGATGGCAAATACAACCTGACACATGGCCTTCAGTTTAGACATCAAAACCAACCTTTGGTAAATGCTACCAATTTGACATTGAAACCTACAACAGTTCTAAATAACACCATACCCGCTGCTTAGTAATTTTTGCCCAAAATCTTTTTTAACTGCATGAAACAATGTTTTCCAAAAACGTCTCCAAAAATGTTGATTTTATTTATTATAAAATTATGTAAGTAATAGCTATTTAAACCTGATTCAGTATAATTGTATTCATAAATCTGCATATCTGTAAATAAAATTAGACTGAATCAGATTTAAATAGTTATTATTGATGCAATTTGATACTAAAGAGCAAGAATTTTGAGGATATTTCTGAAAAAAAAATATTAGCCAATTAAGTGGTTAATCTCATTCATAGCTATTACATCTGTAACTTCATAATCCCTATATGGTCACCATATCCCAAGCACGGCCGTGGAACTCTGACTTTATTACATCCCGGACATAGTATTCCTACCTTCACCATTATCCATGTGGCCTGGAGGAAGTAATGGAAAAGAAGAGAGAGAATTTCAACTATTGCAGTCTATCAGCGCAAAATGGCTGACTGCCTTGGTGGTGCTAATTTATTACTTAGGTCTCTGGATGGAACCCACTGACAGGCTGTGTGGAGGTGTTGATATGTAAAGGGATGGTTTGTGTGGTATAGTTTCCACTAGCTGTGGATTGATTTCTTAAGGTGGCTCTGTCAGCCATCTTGTTGTGAGACTACTATAAATAAGAAAGGGGAATTTATGTGTGTATAAAATGGGACATAGTAAATATTTTTAGGTTCTTTTGCCTCTTCTGTAGGAAATCATTTTATTTTCATTCATGCCGGGATGCAAGGTGAAAATGGCTCTCTCACTGTTGTGCTCCTCTAATCATTTGGGGTAAACTTTGGATCCTTTTCTTGAAAAAACTTTCTCCAGAATATAACAAACTACAGGTTGAGTCTTCCATATTCAAATGCTTGGGACCAGAAGTACTTAAGACATTGAATGTCTTCGTATTTTGGAATATTTGCATAATATAATGGGTTATCTTGTATAAGTATAAACACAAAATGCATTTATGTTTCATATACACCTTATACGCATAGTCTGACGCTCATTTTATACAATATTTTTAATTATTTTGTGCATGAAACAAAGTTTATGTACATACACGAAATACATTTATGCTTCAGATACACCTTATACACATTAGAGGTTATTCAGTATGGATTGCAGATTCTGTTAAAAAGGAGAATCTGCAATCCATCCTTTCACATTCTGGGGGCCGTCCATCGCAGGGCAAGGCCGCCCAGCATGCAGAATGGCCTGCCCAGCGGCTGGGACGCTATTTAATTGTGATCGCAGCAACTGTGGATACCGCCTGCAGCCGCAGCAAGGCTGCTTATGCAGGCGGTCGGCCTCCATTTTTAGATCAGAGCAGATGCGTGCAACATCAATGCTCTGCCCCAAAAATGCCACCGACCCACCCTAGTTTTCCCCACGCTACCCCAGCAATGCTCCATCGCACCCTCCACCCGCTCCGCAAACGCCTCTATCTGTCAATCAGGCAGAGGCGTACGCAGCCAATGGGGTCACCACACATTCAGTGGCTGCGCATACGGACTGCCACCGCCTCGGTTATTGCAGTCGCAACACTTGGCGATGCAACCTGAATAACCCCCATAGTCTGAAGGTAATTTTATACAACGAACCTCTGTTTAAGGCATTAGGAGCCACTAGGGCCAGTAAAAGTGGGAACATCAAAATCAATTGTTGTGTGGCTTTGAGACCATTAGATTGAAGTCAGATTTATATGGCTATTATCTTGTTTGGATCCATATGGGGTCACAAACGGAAAATAATATACCCAAAAATGGTAACTGGGTTTGCTCAAACAAGCATTTTTACAGCTTAGAATATAGTTGATTCTTCGTAAGGCTGGACAGCACTTCTCTCAGTTGAATCCATTGAAGCTCTATACTGAAAGTGTAATAGGATATGCTCAGGATCAGGATCATATTTTGGAGGAGTAGAGAGAAGATTACAAAGTTCCAGGCAGCCCCAGTATCCAAGCACCTGAGGAAACTGGTATAAACAGATTTATTGGTGAAAGGAAATTCTGAGAGGAGTTATCCGAGTCAGCTAGTCTAACCTCACCAGTACTAGTTAGGTGGAAGTTTTTCCTGAGTACTTAGGGCAAAGCCCAACTTGATGACCCAGGGCAGCACAATACAGAAATATATTTCTTTTAAATCATCTTTCCCTTTCCTCAGGGATAAAACGAGCCTACTCATGTTGCATTGGCTCTTCTGGAGGAAAAACTGAGTTAGGAACAGAGGTGCCACCCTGATGGGTGGGTAGGGGGTTGTTCCTTTGCCTGAGACCATTCTGAAAGTCAAAGATTCTCCCAAGTATAAAGAAAGATAAATTCATCAGAAATAGTTGAAGACTCATCCAGGCTTGCCAAACATTTTACAAAATTAAACAAAAATTGCTGTGAACTCAAGAAGGAGGGGGATCATCTCATGCCCAGAGAGTAGATGCCCATGCCAAGGTTAGGCCAGATAATAATAAAAAGATGAAAGTTACTTTAGTCTTTACAGAAGAAAACATCCCTGGGGCAGTTTGAAGTGGATTGAACTTTGATTTGTGAATTTGTGACAGGTGGGATCCCAATCAAACTTGATGGGTTGGGAATGCACAGTGGAAAACAGCTAGCTGTCCAGGCAGGTGCTGCTATGATTATTGACACAGAAGCCTGTGTGCTAAGGATGGGTAAAGTGAATCCAGATGATGAGCTAAATCTGTTAGTCAGAATAGTACTGTAACTAATCCTGGTTTTTCTTTCATGGGCAACAAGATCCTGCAGTAATCCTTTAGGAGATGGGTTCTCTGAATGAATCAAGAGAAAATTGATTATTTAGCAGTTAAACAGTGTTAGCACAAGCAACATAAATGTTCAGTCCAACAATCTGCCTCTCCCTGGTCTTCACCACTGCAAGAAGACCAGATCACTGCAAGGAGATATGTGCTTGGCTTTTGGGAAATCACAGGTCTTGACCCTCTAACATCACTGTGGTGAACCTTGCTGGTAAGGCACATGGGAGATACAAGAAAGGAACTAATGAGGGCAGGCAATAGATTGGACAAATGTAGCCAAGGTTAGGGACACTATCAGACAGGAACATAGAACAGACCGGGTCAAATACATAAGGAAAACCTACACCAAAAGATCTCTGGAATGTTTGAGTAGAACAGCCTTTACTCTGGAACTGATAAATTGCACTTAGCAGTAAGAGTAACATCAAGAGTTAGGTGATCTGTACTTTTTAAGTGACTGTAGTAGAGCAGCCACCACTAGGAGACCAACCCCCAAGAACAGCAGAGACTGGACAGTGGAGGACAGGGACCTAGCGCTGCACACTATATGTCAGTAGCAGCAGTCTGCATTTGTTAAGCAGAGGCCAGCAGCATGTAAAACCATCTCCTGCCACAACTGCAACCTCCTCCTATCGGCATTCCTTCAGTCACATATCACTTCATTAATCCATTTTAAATTTTGCATCAATTATTAGATGTTTCAGCCTCACATCTATACATCTGGCACAAAACTCTACATCAGCTCCTTGCAACCAAAATTCTTATGGAATACCCTTCCATGCAAAAAACACATACTGCTTTCTAATCTTTGAATAGTCATCTCTTTATCAGAACTTTGCTTACTCTCAACTATACTACCCGCATTTATGCACCCTCCCAACTGTCCCTATCTCTACTCTGATCCATACTTGCTCCTTTTGTTTCAGCTATGCCACAATACCTGTTCTGTTATCATCAATTTAAGACAGAGAGAACAGAAAAAAAATAATTAAAAAAAAGTTTTATTATTTGCTCTGTAACGTGATAGGACGTGTTAAGTTCGATTTACTTTCAAGGAAAAGCAATATCTAAACACTCTGTGGTTCGGGCCGCTGCGGCCGCTAAATGCAATCAATAACCCCTACGATGTGTATGCATGTTGCGTATACACGCCGACATGCTATGCGCACAATACAGCGACACGTGTGGCTGAATACACCATATTCCCCAAACAAGATTGGAATGCGACACCAGTAGTTAAATGTTATGTTGTGGTCCAACGCAGCAACAATATATTTACTCAAAAAGATACAAGTAGAAAATACAACAATATTACAGAGAAGAGCTACAACCAATAGTACATACGTTTGTTCGCCAGTGCTCCCAGATCCAGGTCTCAGTCAGTCTTAGCAAGATGACCTCCAGAGAATAGACTGAGCCTGGTTAGGAAGCCTTACTTTTATACAATGGGTCCAAATTCAAGACAATGGAAAATGTAAGCTCTTCTTCCATAGGTCAAGGGGCAGGTCATTTCCAGTACATGAGGGGTCATAGGTTGGTTTGAATGAGTTGGCGATGCTTGGTCCAGGTGTGCTTGCAGGTCTCCGCCACCGGGTTCCCGCCAAATATCAAGAGTACAGAATTTACAGTATTTGTGAATATTACAATTCTGCGTATATCTATGCGCAGAAACATGCGATAGACTGCACATAACAATCAGAATATAGGCCTCGAAATACTGCACATCTGGATACCAAACATTAAGTCCTAACCTAGTTCTGTCCCCTCACATCCTGTAAAGCTGGATATCTCTATTGTTCTGCTCTTTGAGTAAATGTAACTTGCTGGCCATGTGTGTGGAGACTATGGGAGTCATTCCGAGTTGATCGTAGCTGTGCTAAATTTAGCACAGCTACGATCATCTTCCCTGACATGCGGGGGGACGCCCAGCACAGGGCTAGTCCGCCCCGCATGTCAGTCCCCCCCGCAGAAGTGCAAAGGCATCGCACAGCGGCGATGCCTTTGCATTTCAAGAGTAGCTCCCGGCCAGCGCAGCTTTAGCGTGCTGGCCGGGAGCTACTCATCGCTCCCCGGCACGCAGCGGCTGCGTGTGACGTCACGCAGCCGCTGCGGCCCGCCCCCCGTTCGGTCCAGTCACACCTGCATTGGCTGGACCGCACACCCGAAATGGCGGCCAAACACCGCCTTCCGCCCCCTCCCGCCCAGCGATCGCCTCTGCCTGTCAATCAGGCAGAGGCGATCGCATCCCTGCTACGGCCTTCTGCCGTTTGGCAAGCGCTGGCGCACTACGGCACCGGCGCATGCGCAGTAGAGACCCGTTTGCTCGGCTGCGATAAACAGCAGGGGGCGAATGGGTCAGAATGACCCCCTACATGTAATTGTGCGTGTATGCGTACGCACGACGAGAACGCGCCTGCACAGAGGCCACTCTGTGTGGTGTTTGCACGTGGTGAGTGTAGGTGTAATATTTTCGACTTCGACAGACGCATGTCAACAAACTTTCCCAATTGCAGTAAGACATTCCCAATTCATGGACCACAAAAGTGGGTGATGATTAGTTGGTGCTACTGGGCTAATTGGGTGGGGTTTGGGCAGATTGGGAGTAGCTTATTTTGTTTTGAATTCAGGGGTCTGAATGTTGGCAAATATATACAACAAGACATAGGGGACAGCATATAAAGGCATAACAACATGACACAGCAAAATACTGCATACCTGGATAAACAGCAAAGAACCTGAAGGACTAGTCGGCCCCTTCCCGCATTTTACATATGAATACTGATGCCTCATCCATTGTCACATATTCATCAGCTATCTCAGAGGCATGTCTGCATTATTAATAAACATTATATGAAGCGCCTCCTGATGACCCGACATTGGGTATGCAATTTCTTAGGAAAGCACGCTTATAAGTATTGACTGATAACGAGAGAAGGCTCGTAGTAGAACTAGTTATAGAACTGGAACTTTTTTCTTTAAGTAAATCATTAAAGAAGGGGAAATCCTCTTCTAATGCTTCATCTGTTAACTTTAACACATTAATAGAAGGGCGTTCTCCGCCTCCTAGTGTTAATGAGGCCAGAATTGTAGTTTTTCCAAAGCCAGGAAAGGAACCCACTATTGTTCAATCTTATAAGCCTATTTCATTATTAAATCAAGATTTAAAACTGTTCACCAGATTGATTGCCCAACGTCTTCAATGTATTTTACCACGTGTTCACCACACAAAATGTATTGGGGGAGTTATAATTTTGTAAATGCAGCCTTGGACAAGAATTTAGTTAAAGCTCAGATCTTGTGGGTCTATTACACTCTTCTGTTAGTCTTTCTTTCCCTGCGTAACATACTAACCCCCTCCTTTATACACCTTATTTGGCCTATACTTAAATGTATTAATTTACTCTCATTTAATTCTTTGTTTATGCCCTTAATTTCCATCTCAGATTTTCAGCATGGTGAAGCAAATGTGTTGTTCCTTTAGGGGCTCAAGTTGATCAACTTTTAGATTTTGACTGCTCCTCTGTTCTCACCTTGCCACAGCTTAAAGAGAAGTACTCTTCTCTCAATTTTCATCTTTTTGCTTATTTCCAATTCCGTAGTTATATTACTCACTTAATGTCCTGTTTAATGTCAACTGATTTCACTTGCTCTTTTGACAATGTAGTGAGATCCCGCCCTGGCCTTCCTCACCCCACAACACTTATGCATTCTTATACTAGACAGCAGCTAGATCTATCTAAAGTTACAACAGGGCTTGCCAAATGGAGGGACACTTTTGTAGGACTGTGGTTAGGTGGTGTACTGTTCACAACAAACAATGGTTTTGATTCAATACAATGCAAGTTGAATAGCGCCAGGAATTAGCTCCAATGGCTATTCAATACAGCGCGCTGTGACACCAGACAACGGGATTTCTTCCCGTGCGGACAGAAATCCAACATAAGTGCCTGGTGTTAACAGCATCGCGCCGGGCACTTAAGTCGGAGAATGCTAGTTCTCCCGACAAAACACCTTGTTTAGTCCGGGAGAACGGGCATTCTTCGACTATCACTGTGCTGTATTGAATAGCCCCGGGAGCTAATTCCTGGTGCCATTCAACTCAAATTGTATTGAATCAAGCTTCATATGCAGAGATGCATTCTAAATTATTGCATAGAGCATACTATATCATTCAACTCCAGTTTCTCACGGGAGCTTCAGACAATTCCCTTTATTTTAAGTGAGCCATTGCAGATGCGGACATTGTTCACAGTATGTGGACCTGTCCAGGGGTACAAACATTTTGGAATGCTGTACAAGGCTACATCAACACTGACTTGGGTATACTTTTCACAGTCCATATGTCCTGGGCATTTTGGAACTATTATTCTCCTACAACTTCTCCTCCTAGCACCAAAAGGGTCAGATTATTACTTGCCCGTATAGCAACTGCCTCAAAGAAGATGATGTTATCCCAGTGGATACACAATGATCCCATTCCCTTCTCTCTTATGTTTCCTCATTTGGCTTATTTATACCAGATGGATTGGATTGTATGTTCGTTAGATGTTGAATCTCAATCTAAAAATGTTCTCACCATTTGGCTTCCTTATTTAGTCACTTTGCCATCATCCACTAGGGATTATGGGCCTAATTCAGACTTGATCGTAGCAGCAAATTTGTTAGCAGATGGGCAAAACCATGGCCCTCATTCCGAGTTGATCGCTCGCTAGCTACTTTTTGCAGCCGTACAAACGCATAGTCGCGCCCACGGGGGAGTGTATTTTCGCTTTGCAAGTGTGCAATCGCATGTGTAGCCGAGCGGGACAAAAACGTTTTTTGCAGTTTCTGAGTAGGTCTGAATTTAGCCCTTGCGATCACTTCAGCATGTCCGGTCCCGGAATTGATGTCAGACACCCGCCCTGCTAACGCCTGGACATGCCTGCGTTTCCCCTACCACTCCCAGAAAACGGTCAGTTGACACCCATAAATGCCCTCTTTCTGTCAATCTCCTTGCGAACGGCTGTGCGAATGGAATCGTCGCTAGAAGCATTGCCCAGCAACAATGCTGTTTGTACCCGTACGATGCGCCTGCACATTGCGGTGCATCCACATGTGCAGTAGTAACCTGATCCCTGCGCTGCGAAAATCGTCAGCGTGCTATCAACTCGGAATGAGGCCCCATGTGCACTGCAGGGCGGCAGATACTGTATAACATGTGCAGAGAGATTTGGGTAGGTTATATTGTTTCTGTGCAGGGTAAATACTGGCTGCTTTATTTTTACACTGCAATGTAGATTTCAGTTTGAACACACCCCACCCAAATCTAACTCTCTCTGCACATGTTATATCTGCCCCCTCCCCCCCTCCGCAGTGCGCATGGTTTTGCCCATCTGCTAACAAATTTGCTGCTACGATCAGGTCTGAATTAGGCCCTATGTTAGGAAAGCAGTCAGGATGACTACATGGTACATGGTACGATATAGAAGTGGTTGCTATTGGTCCCCTAAATCCCCATATCCATCCCATTTTAAACTGGGATGCTGTTCAAATTTAAATGTTTGGTAACACGGGATATCTTTGGTCTCCTGGCTGTATTGATCTATTGCATGACATTATTACATGGAATTTCCTATGCCCTCTCTACATACGAATATCTTGTTGGATTATGTCCTTCAACATTAATTGTATTAAAGCAATATTCCTCGCATGACTGTTATTGTTCGTATGCGATGTGCATTTCTTTTCAATAAACACGTTTAAAATATAAAAATAAAAAAACAAAGATAAAAGCAAAATATGAGATATGGGATGTGAAGGTTAGGAGACAAGAAGTGAAGGAAGGGGGAGGATAAAAGGGGAGGTCCTGCTCATGAGAACTTACACTCTATAAATGAGGGGTTGAAGCTACATGGTGACATGGAGATGGGAAATTGGTAATGGAGATTTCTCTGACGTCCTAGTGGATGCTGGGAACTCCGTAAGGACCATGGGGAACAGCGGCTCCGCAGGAGACAGGGCACATCTAAAGAAAGCTTTAGGATCACCTGGTGTGCACTGGCTCCTCCCCCTATGACCCTCCTCCAAGCCTCAGTTAGATTTTCTGTGCCCGACGAGAAGGGTGCACACTAGGGGCTCTCCTGAGCTCTTTGTGAAAGTTTTAGTTTAGGTTTATTATTTTCAGTGAGACCTGCTGGCAACAGGCTCACTGCATCGAGGGACTAAGGGGAGAAGAAGCGAACTCACCTGCGTGCAGAGTGGATTGGGCTTCTTAGGCTACTGGACATTAGCTCCAGAGGGACGATCACAGGTTCAGCCTGGATGGGTCACCGGAGCCGCGCCGCCGGCCCCCTTACAGAGCCAGAAGAGCGAAGAGGTCCGGAAAAATCGGCGGCAGAAGACTTTCCTGTCTTCAGATAAAGGTAGGCGCACAGCACCGCAGCTGTGCGCCATTGCTCTCAGCACACTTCACACTCCGGTCACTGAGGGTGCAGGGCGCTGGGGGGGCAGCGCCCTGAGACGCAATAAATCGTTAGAAAACCTTTTATGGCTAAAATAAATGCATCACATATAACTCCTGGGCTATATGGATGCATTTAACCCCTGCCAAAACATACAAGAAAACGGATGATAAGGACGCCGAGAAAGGGGCGGAGCCTATCTCCTCAGCACACTGGCGCCATTTTCCCTCACAGCTCAGTTGGAGGGAAGCTCCCTGGCTCTCCCCTGCAGTCACTACACTACAGAAAGGGGTTAAAAAAGAGAGGGGGGCACAAATTAGGCGCAGTATAAACAATACAGCAGCTATAAAGGGAAAAACACTTATATAAGGTTATCCCTGTATATATATAGCGCTCTGGTGTGTGCTGGCAAACTCTCCCTCTGTCTCCCCAATGGGCTAGTGGGGTCCTGTCCTCTATCAGAGCATTCCCTGTGTGTGTGCTGTGTGTCGGTACGTTTGTGTCGACATGTATGAGGAGAAAAATGATGAGGAGACGGAGTAGAGTGTCTGTAATAGTGTTGTCACCCCCTGGGGGGTCGACACCTGAGTGGATGTACTGTGGAAATTGCGTGACAGTGTCAGCTTTGTATAAAAGACAGTGGTTGACATGAGACAGCCGGCTACTCAGCTTGTGCATGTCCAGACGTCTCATATAGGGGCTCTAAAGCGCCCGTTACCTCAGATACAGACGCCGACACGGATACTGACTCCTGTGTCGACGGTGAAGAGACAACCGTGATTTCCAAATAGGGCCACACATTGCATGATTGAGGCAATGAGAAAAGTTTACACTTTTCGGATAATATGAATACCACCAAAAAAAAAAAAGGGGTATTATGTTGGTGAGGAAAAACTTCCTGTAGTTTTCCTGAATCTGAGAAATAAAATGCGTGGGTTTCCCCCCGATAACAATTGATAATTTCTAAAAAGTTATTGGCAGTATACCTTTTCCCGCCTGAGGTTAGGGTGCGTTGGGAAACACCCCCTAGGGGGGATAAGGCGCTCACACGCTTGTAAGAACATGGGCTCTACCCTCTCTTGAGATGGCCGCCCTTAAGGATCCTGCTGATAAAAAGCAGGAGGGTATCCTAAAATGTATTTACACACATACTGGTGTTATACTGCGACCAGCAATCGCCTCAGCCTGGATGTGCAGTGCTGGCTTGGCGTGGTCGGATTCCCTAACTGAAAATATTGATACCCTAGATAGGGACAGTATATTACTGACTATAGAGCATTTGAAGGATGCATTTCTATATATGCGTGATGCACAGAGGGATATTTGCCGACTGGCATCAAGAGTTAGCGCGCTGTCCATTTCTGCAAGAAGAGGTTTATAGACGCGGCAGTGGTCAGTATATTATTGCCTATAGAGCAATTAAAAGATGCATTTCTATATATGCATGATGCACAGCGGAATATTTGCCGACTGGCATCAAGTATAAGTGCGTTGTCCAATTATACCAGTAAAGTGGTCAGGTGATGCGGATTCCAAACGGCATTTGGAAGTATTGCCTTAAAAGAGGGGATGTACCCCAGGTCGCCTCTCAAAATAAGACGCCGTATTATCAGGCGCAGGCCTGGTTGGCAAGCGGACAAAAGGGTTCCTCTTTTCTGCTCGTGACAGAGGGAGAGGAAAATGGCTGCAGAGATCAGCCAGTTCCAAGGAACAGAAACTCTTTTCCGCCTCTGCCAAGCCCTCAGTATGACGCTAGGGCTTTACAAGTTCAGGCACGGTGGGGTCCCGTTCTCAATGAATTTCAGTGCGCAGTGGGCTCACTCGCAAGTAGACCCCTGGATCCTTCAGGTAATATTTCAGGGGTACAAATTGGAATTCGAGACGTATCCCCCTCGCCGTTTCCAAAGGTCTGTTTTACCGACGTCTCCCGCTGACAGGGAGGCAGTTTTGGAAACCATTCACAAGCTGTATTCCCAGCAGGTGATAATTAAGGTACCCCTCCTGCAACAGGGAACGGGGTTTCACATATATTCCACACTATTGTGGTACCGAAGCCAGACGGCTCGGTGAGACCGATTTTAAAATCTAAAATCTAAAATCTTTGAACACTTGCATACAGAGGTTCAAATTCAAAATTGAGTCACTCAGAGCAGTGATTGCAAACCTGGAAGAAGGGGACTACATGATGTCTCGGGACATCAAGGATGCTTACCTTCATGTCAAAATTTACCCTTCTCACCAAGGGTATTTCAGGTTATGGTACAGAACTGTCACTATCAGTTCGGACGCTGCCGTAGGGATGGTCCACGGCACCCCGGGTCTTTACTGAAGTAATGACCGTAATGATGATATTCCTTCGAAGGAAGGAAATTTTAGTTATCCGTTACTTGGACGATTCCCTGATAAGGGTAAGATCCAGGGAACAGTTGGAGATCGGTGTAGCACTATATCAGGTAGTGTTGCGGCAGCACGATTGGATTCTCAATATTCCAAAATCGCAGCTGGTTCCGACGACTTGTCTTCTGTTCCTAGGGATGATCCTGGACACAGTCCAGAAAGAAGGTGTTTCTCCCTGAGGAGAAAGCCAGGGAGTTATCCGACAGGAACCTCCTAAAACCGAACCAAGTCTCAGTGCATCAATGCACAAGGGTTCTGGGAAAAAAAAAAAAAAAAATGGTGGCTTCCTACGAAGCAATCCCATTCGGCAGATTCCACGCAAGACTTTCCAGTGGAACCTACTGGACAAATGGTCCGGGTCGCATCTTCAGATGCTTCAGCGGATAACCCTGTCACCGGGGACAAGGGTATCCCTCCTGTGGTGGTTGCAGAGTGCTCATCTTCTAGAGGGCCGCAGATTCGGCATTCGGGACTGGGTCCTGGTGGCCAGGGATGCCAGCCTGCGAGGCTGGGGAGCAGTCACACAGGGAAGGAATTTCCAGGGCTTATGGTCAAGCCTGGAGACATCTCTTCATATAAACATTCTGGAACTAAGGGCCATTTACAATGCCCTAAGTCAAGCGAAACCCCTGCTTCAGGGTCAGGCGGTATTGATCCAATCGGACAACATCACGTCAGTCGCCCACGTAAACAGACAGGGCGGCACGGGAAGCAGGGGGGCAATGGCAGAAGCTGCAAGGATTCTTCGCTGGGCGGAAAATCATGTGATAGCACTGTCAGCAGTGTTCATTCCGGGAGTGGACACTGGGAAGCAGACTGCCTCAGCAGACACGACCTTCACCCGGGAGAGTGGGGACTTCACCCAGAAGTCTTCCACCTGATTGTAAACCGTTGGGAAAAACCAAAGGTGGACATAATGGCGTCCCGTCTAAACAAAAAACTAGACAGATATTGCGCCAGGTCAGGGGACCCTCAGGCAATAGCGGTGGACGCTCTGGTAACACCGTGGGTGTACCAGTCAGTGTATGTGTTCCCTCCTCTGCCTCTCATACCAAAAGTACTGAGAATCATAAGAAGGAGAGGAGTAAGAACTATACTCGTGGTTCCGGATTGGCCAAGAAGGACTTGGTATCCGGAACTTCAAGAGATGCTCACGGACGAACCGTGGCCTCTACCTCTAAGAAAGGACCTGCTCCAGCAGGGGCCTTGTCTGTTCCAAGACTTACCGCGGCTGCGTTTGACGGCTTGGCGGTTGAACGCCGGATTCTGAAGGAAAAAGGCATTCCAGATGAAGTCATCCCTACCCTGGTCAAGGCCAGGAAGGACGTAACCGCAAAACATTATCACCGCATTTGGCGAAAATATGTTGCGTGGTGGGAGGCCAAGAAGGCCCCTACAGAGGAATTTCAACTGGGTCGTTTCCTCCATTTCCTGCAAACAGGACTGTCTATGGGCCTAAAATGAGGGTCCATTAAGGTTCAAATTTCGGCCCTGTCGATTTTCTTCCAAAAGGAACTGGCTTCAGTGCCTGAAGTTCAGACATTTGTAAAAGGGGTACTGCATATACAGCCTCCTTTTGTGCCTCCAGTGGCACCTTGGGATCTCAATGTTGGGTTGAGTTTCCTAAAGTCACATTGGTTTGAACCACTCACCACTGTGGACTTAAAATATCTCACATGGAAGGTGACGATGCTGTTAGCCCTGGCTTCAGCCAGGCGTGTGTCAGAATTGGCGGCTTTATCATATAAAAGCCCTTATTTAATATTTCATTCTGACAGGGCAGAATTGAGGACTTGTCCTCAATTTCTACCTAAGGTGGTTTCTGCATTTCACATGAAGCAACCTATTGTGGTACCTGCGGCTACTAAGGACTTGGAGGATTCCAAGTTGCTTGACGTGGTCAGGGCCCTGAAAATATATGTTTCCAGGACGGCTGGAGTCAGAAAATCTGACTCGCTGTTTATCCTGTATGCAACCAACAAACTGGGTGCTCCTGCTTCTAAGCAGACGATTGCTCGTTGGATTTGTAGTACAATTCAGCTTGCACATTCTGTGGCAGGCCTGCCACAGCCAAAAATCTTAAAATGCCCACTCCACAAGGAAGGTGGGCTCATCTTGGGCAGCTGCCCGAGGGGTCTCGGCTTTACAACTTTGCCGAGCAGTTACTTGGTCATGAGCAAATACGTTTGTAAAATTCTACAAATTTGATACCCTGGCTGAGGAGGACCTGGAGTTCTCTCATTCGGTGCTGCAGAGTCATCCGCACTCTCCCGCCCGTTTGGGAGCTTTGGTATAATCCCCATGGTCCTTACGGAGTTCCCAGCATCCACTAGGACGTCAGAGAAAATAAGAATTTACTTACCGATAATTCTATTTCTCGTAGTCCGTAGTGGATGCTGGGCGCCCATCCCAAGTGCGGATTGTCTGCAATACTGGTACATAATTATTGTTACCAAAAAAAAAAAAAAAAATTTGGGTTATTGTTGTAGTGAGCCATCTTTTATAGAGGCTTCTCTATTATCATGCTGTTAACTGGGTTCAGATCACAAGTTGTACAGTGTGATTGGTGTGGCTGGTATGAGTCTTACCCGGGATTCAAAATCCTTCCTTATTGTGTACGCTCGTCCGGGCACAGTATCCTAACTGAGGCTTGGAGGAGGGTCATAGGGGGAGGAGCCAGTGCACACCAGGTGATCCTAAAGCTTTCTTTAGATGTGCCCTGTCTCCTGCGGAGCCGCTGTTCCCCATGGTCCTTACGGAGTTCCCAGCATCCACTACGGACTACGAGAAATAGAATTATCGGTAAGTAAATTCTTATTTTTTATTGTTAGATTGCAACGACAGCTTCCTTTTTTTATATCTTTGCAAACGGGGCTCTGATAATAATTGGGTCTTTATATGTGTTACCCAGAGAAAAACAGCTCTGAATAAAAATAAAACACAGTTCCAGCTCCTGTGCTAATAAGTGATACTGTTGTATTTTTTTTTTTAAATGATGCAGTGTAGAGTCTGTATGAAGTCATATATACAAGAGTGGTTAAAGGTGAACTTTATCAGCTTCCTACCTTTACATGTGTAAAATTGCGTGTACGCTTAATGTTAATTATTGATTTTACACTGACTTTTGTCTTGAATATATTAATGCTTCTGTCATGAGGAAATTGGTCATTGTTGCTTGTCTCATTCCGGTACAGCACATTTATAATCTCTCAGGTTATATTTAGCCCCTACTTTAATATTGATGCAGCTTTTTTGGCACGAGGGAGGTAAGGCACGACACACAGGCATGCGGTGCAGTACACAATAATGCCTTTGCTGGTCCGGTGGCAATTAAAGAGTTAATCTCCCTGACCTACATGTAAACAGCATTTTTAAAGAAGCTCAAAATTGCTTTTTAATCCTGGCTCCCAAGGATTTCCTTTGTTACCATCTGCTCTGCACCCTGGGTATTCACTTCCAGAATTAGGTCTCTTTAAACATCAGGAACATTGGTTGTGTTTGTCCAATGCACCAGAAAATCCTACACATCTCATACACTGCGGCATACCATAGCAGCTATCGGCCCTCATTCCGAGTTGTTCGCTCGCAAGGCGAATGTAGCAGAGTTACACACGCTAAGCCGCCGCCTACTGGGAGTGAATCTTAGCTTCTTAAAATTGCGACCGACGTACGCGCAATATTGCGATTACAAACGAGTTAGCAGTTTCAGAGTAGCTCCAGACTTACTCTGCCTGTGCGATCATTTCAGTGCTTGTCGTTCCTGGTTGACGTCACAAACACACCCAGCGTTCGCCCAGGCACTCCCACCGTTTCCCCGGCCACTCCTGCGTTTTTTCCGGAAACGGTAGCGTTTTCAGCCACACGCCCCTGAAACGCCGTGTATCCGCCCAGTAACACCCATTTCCTGTCAATCACATTACGATCGCCGGAGCGAAGAAAAAGCCGTGAGTAAAAATACTTTCTTCATAGTAAAGTTACTTGGCGCAGTCGCAGTGCGAACATTGCGCATGCGTACTAAGCGGATTTTCACTGCGATGCGATGAAAAATACCGAGCGAACAACTCGGAATGAGGGCCATCATGTATGATTATTTATAGATATATACAGTACTGTGGGATTTTTGTGGTACTGTGGGATTTTTTTTTTTTTTTTAAATTAAGAGACACTTAAAAGTAAAAGATATGGTTCAAAAGGCAATATATTAAGAATTTCAACCAATAGTTCAAAAGGCCATTTAGTAATAATTTCTACATGCTGATCATAAGCAATATAGTAAGAAATTTTATCAAACTACATAAAAAAAAAATACAGAGGCTAATTCATTTTGTACTCGTACATTTTTTTTATGGCACAGTGGTCTGGTGGTCTTATAACTCTGGGCCTTTGGTTTGATTTTGACCCTGGTGCTATCTCTGTGGAGTTTGTAGGTTTGTATCATTGTTTTACAGTCACCCACATGGTTCAAAGACATATTGTTATGTTGAGTGGCTTTCGGCTATATTGGCCCTGAATATAAAATACAATCTAATTTAGAATAGTCTAAAATGAATTCCAAGAGATTTGGATGTTTAATGTAGAGAAAATGTCTAAATCTAGGATTGGCAAAATACAGCCGGAAGGCCGCATGTGGCCGCTAGAAAACTTAGGGGTCTATTTACTAAGCCTTGGATGGAGATAAATTGCACGGAGATAAAGTACCAGCCAATCAGCTCCTAACTGTCACTTTTTCAAACCCAGCCTGTGACATGACAGTTGCGACCTGATTGGCTGGTACCTTATCTCCGTGCACTTTATCTCCATCCAAGGCTTAGCAAATATACCCCTTAGTCCGCCCGCCACTACTCACCCCCATCCCTCACAGCATGATGGAAATATTATTAAGCAGGAGTCAATGCAGAAGACCTGCACTGCAGATCTGTCATTGGTGTGGCCTCCTCCTCTACACTGTGCAGGTGATCAAAGGAGGTCAGAGCCAGTGGGGAGCATCGTACTCCAGTGCAAGCAAGAGGAACTGTTTACGGCCCCACAGTTCCTACTGTCTGCATGGGCTCAAGTAGAAAAAGGGGGACGGGGGGCATTGCAGATTCTGGGGGTTATATTTAAATTACAAAGGACATTCGGAGGGGACTGAATCCATATAAGGGCATGTGGAGGAGGGTGATGGTATAAAAGCTCCATACAGTGCTGTTTGATGGCATATTTTGTATGCAGCCCTCGACCATTTATTAGAACATATTAAGTGCCACTCACACCAGAAGTAATCTGTGTCATGAAACACGTGCTGGTACAGGGGTCCTGATAGGAGCCCATCCCTGCGATGTGTAAAAGTAAAGTGATCGCAGTAGCGATCCCTTGACTTTCAGTTTCTGAGATCGACCATGCTACTGACTGTGCTTGTGCTGTCTGCTGACCACATCTGTTGCGAGTGCCTAGTGCCAGGGAGAGATCCTACAAATACCTTCTTGTGGACGGTAGCCTCTAAGCTACAATGGCCAGTGCCATCTTCAGATGGTGTTAGCCACCAGGGCCAAGCTACTTGGCAATAAAGCAGCCCTCATAGAAACCTATAGGGGTTGCTTTTCCGATCAAAAATGTAGACCGCATCAGATATCGGATATATCTGATTTGGACTCTTAGACATAAATTCAGGAGACACTTAATATTTCTGTTTTTGGGGGGATACCACACAAATATTATTTGATAAATAGGCCCCTTAGGGGCCTAATGGTGACTGGAAATTGTGCGCTAGTACTCCCATATTTCATGCACAAAAATGTATATTCACCTGTATGCAGTGCTGTATGCATCTTACAGTGCACCAGCCCTACACTAAAGTACGTGCAAAAGGAAAGATAAGTCAGAAAATAGCCATATTTACACTAATGCCTAGTATGATGAGTTGCAGTTCCACTGACTGGCCCCACTGAACTTTGCCTACGTGAGAACCTTGTTACAGCCCAGTTAGGCTTCTTCAGTGACAAGTAGAGATGCGATGAAAATGCAAATGTCATCACCTGCTCTATCACATGCTCAGTTTTAGTGCAGTAAAATGCAAAAGATGCTCTGCAAATTGGCATATCTTCACCTCAGCATCATGCCCCTAATCTGCTACAATCACCCTGCTACAGAAAATGGGACTGTTCCTAGAAAATGGGTGTGATGTTTCTCTAACGTCCTAGTGGATGCTGGGGACTCCGTCAGGACCATGGGGAATAGCGGCTCCACAGGAGACAGGGCACAAAAGTAAGCTTTTAGGATCACATGGTGTGTACTGGCTCCTCCCCCTATGACCCTCCTCCAAGCCTCAGTTAGGTTTTTGTGCCCGTCCGAGCAGGGTGCAATCTAGGTGGCTCTCTTAAAGAGTTGCTTAGAAAAAGTTTTTAGGTTCTTTATTTTCAGTGAGTCCTGCTGGCAACAGGCTCACTGCATCGAGGGACTTAGGGGAGAGAAGTGAACTCACCTGCGTGCAGGATGGATTGGCTTCTTAGGCTACTGGACACCATTAGCTCCAGAGGGAGTCGGAACACAGGTCTCGCCCTGGGGTTCGTCCCGGAGCCGCGCCGCCGACCCCCCTTGCAGATGCTGAAGATTGAAGAGGTCCGGAACCAGGCGGCAGAAGACTTTCAGTCTTCATCAGGTAGCGCACAGCACTGCAGCTGTGCGCCATTGTTGTCAGCACACTTCACACAGCAGTCACGGAGGGTGCAGGGCGCGGGGGGGCGCCCTAGGCAGCAATGTATAATACCTGTATGGCGAAAAATACATCACATATAGCCCTTGAGGCTATATGGATGTATTTAACCCCTGCCAGATATCACAAACTCCGGAGAAGAAGCCCGCCGAAAAGGGGGCGGGGCCTATTCTCCTCAGCACACAGCGCCATTTTCCCTCACAGAAATGCTGGTGGGAAGGCTCCCATGCTCTCCCCTGCACTGCACTACAGAAACAGGGTTAAAACAGAGAGGGGGGGCACTGATTTGGCGATATGAATATATATTAAATGCTATAAGGGAGGAACACTTATATAAAGGTTGTCCCTGTATAATTATAGCGTTTTGGTGTGTGCTGGCAAACTCTCCCTCTGTCTCCCCAAAGGGCTAGTGGGTCCTGTCCTCTATCAGAGCATTCCCTATGTGTGTGCTGTATGTCGGTACGTGTGTGTCGACATGTATGAGGAAAATGTTGGTGAGGAGGCGGAGCAAATTGCCTGTAATGGTGATGTCACTCTCTAGGGAGTCGACACCGGAATGGATGGCTTATTTATGGAATTACGTGATAATGTCAACACGCTGCAAGCCGGTTGACGACATGAGACGGCCGGCGAACAAATTAGTACCTGTCCAGGCGTCTAAAACACCGTCAGGGGCTGTAAAACGCCCATTTACCTCAGTCGGTCGACACAGACCCAGACACGGACACTGATTTCAGTGTCGACGGTGAAGAAACAAACGTATTTTCCTTTAGGGCCACACGTTAAGGGCAATGAAGGAGGTGTTACATATTTCTGATACTACAAGTACCACAAAAAAGGGTATGATGTGGGATGTGAAAAAACTACCTGTAGTTTTTCCTGAATCAGATAAATTAAATGAAGTGTGTGATGATGCGTGGGTTTCCCCCGATAGAAAATTATTGGCGGTATACCCTTTACCGCCAGAAGTTAGGGCGCGTTGGAAACACCCCTTAGGGTGGATAAGGCGCTCACATGCTTATCAGAACAAGTGGCGGTACCATCTACAGATAGGGCCGTACTTAAGGAGCCAGCTGATAGGAGGCTGGAAAATATCCTAAAAAGTATACACACACATGCTGGTGTTATACTGCGACCAGCGATCGCCTCAGCCTGGATGTGCAGAGCTGAGGTGGCTGGGTCGGATTCCCTGACTAAAAATATTGATACCCTTGACAGGGACAGTATTTTATTGACTATAGAGCATTTAAAGGATGCATTTCTATATATGCGAGATGCGCAGAGGGATATTTACACTCTGGCATCAAGAGTAAATGCGATGTCCATATCTGCAAGAAGATGTTTATGGACACGACAGTGGTCAGGTGATGCAGATTCCAAACGGCACAAAGATGTATTGCCGTATAAAGGGGAGGAGTTATTTGGGGTCGGTCCATGGGACCTGGTGGCCACGGCAACTGCTGGAAAATCCACCGTTTTTTACCCTAAGTCACATCTCTGCAGAAAAAGACACCGTCTTTTCAGCCTCAGTCCTTTCGTCCCTATAAGAGTCATATCTGCCCAGGGATAGAGGAAAGGGAAGAAGACTGCAGCAGGCAGCCCATTCCCAGGAACAGAAGCCCTCCAACGCTTCTACCAAGTTCTCAGCATGACGCTGGGACAGTACAGGACCCCTGGATCCTACAAGTAGTATCCAAGGGGTACAGATTGGAATGTCGAGACGTTTCCCCCTCGCAGGTTCCTGTAGTCTGCTGTACCAATGTCTCCCTCCGACAGGGAGGCAGTATTGAAAACAATTCACAAGCTGTATTCCCAGCAGGTGATAATCACAGTACCCCTCCTACAACAAGGAAAGGGGTATTATTCCACACTATATGGTGGTACTGAAGCCAGAAGGCTAGGTGAGACCTATTCTAAATCTGAAATATTTGAACACTTACAAAAGTTCAAATCCAGATGGAGTCACTCAGAGCAGTGATAGCGAAGGGAAGAAGGGGACTATATGGTGTCCCGGGACATCAGGGATGCTTACCTCCATGTCCCAAAATTTGCCTTTTCTCACCGAGGGTACCTCAGGTTTGTGGTACAGAACTGTCACTATCAGTTTCAGACGATGCCGTTGGATTGTCCAAGGCACCCCGGGTCCTTACCAAGGTAATGACCGAAATGAGGATTCGTCTTCAAAGAAAATGGACGACCTCCTGATAAGAACAAGGTCCAGAGAACAGTTGGAGGTCGAAGTAGCACTATCTCAAGTAGTTCTACGACAACACGGGTGGATTCTAAATATTCCAAAACCGCAGTTGTTCCGACGACACGTCTGCTGGTCCTAGGGATGATTCTGGACACAGTCCAGAAAAAGGTGTTTCTCCCAGAGGAGAAAGCCAGGGAGTTATCCGAGCTAATCGGGATCCTCCTAAAACCAGGAAAAGTGTCAGTGCATCATTGCACAAGAGTCCTGGTAAAAATGGTGGCTTATTACGAAGCGCTTCCATTCGGCAGATTTCACGCAAGAACTCTTCAGTGGGATCTGCTGGACAAATGGTCCGGATCGCATCTTCAGATGCATCAGCGGATAACCCTATATCCAAGGACAAGGGTGTCTCTCCTGTGGTGATTCAGGATTGGATGCTGGTGACCACGGAGGCCAGCCTGAGAGGCTGGAGAGCAGTCACACAGGGAAAAAATTTCCAGGGAGTGTGATCAAGTCTGGAGAATTCTCTCCACATAAATATACTGGAGCTAAGAGCAAATTTATAATGCTCTAAACTTAGCAAGACCTCTGCTTCAAGGTCAGCCGGTATTGATCCAGTGGGATAACATCACGGCAGTCGCCCACGTAAACAGAAAGGGCGGCACAAGAAGCAGGGGGCAGTGGCAAAACTGCAAGGATTTTTCGCTAGGCGGAAAATCATGTGATAGCACTGTCAGCAGTGTTCATTCCGGGAGTGGACGACTGGGAAGCAGACTTCCTCAGCAGGCACGACCTCCACCCGGGAGAGTGGGAACTTCATCGGGAAGTTTTCCGCATGATTGTGAACCGTTGGGAAAGACCAAAGGTGGACATGATGGCGTCCCGCCCGAACAAAAAACGGGACAGGTATTGCGCCAGGTCACGAGACCTTCAGGCGATAGCTGTGGATGTCCTGGTAACACCGTGGGTGTTACAGTCGGTGTATGTGTTCCCTCCTCTGCTTCTCATAACCAAGGTATTGAGAATTATAAGACGTAGAGGAGTAAGAACTATACTCGTGGCTCCGGATTGGCCAAGAGGGACTTGGTACCCGGAACTTCAAGAGATGCTCACAGAGAACTAATGGCCTCGGGAGCTAAGAAGGGACTTGCTTCAGCAAGTACCATGTCTGTTCCAAGACTTACCGCGGCTGCGTTTGACGGCATGGCGGTTGAACGCCGGATCCTAAGGGAAAAGGCATTCCGGAAGAGGTCATACCTACCCTGGTCAAAGCCAGGAAGGAGGTGACCGCACAACGTTATCCCCACATGTGGTGAAAATATGTTGCGTGAGTGAGGCCAGGAAGGCCCCACGAAGAAATTTCAACTAGGTCGATTTCTGCACTTCCTGCAAACAGGAGTGTCTATGAGCCTCAAATTGGGGTCCATTAAGGTTCAAGTTTCGGACCTGTAGATTTTCTTCCAGAAAAAATTGGCTTCAGTTCCTGAAGTCCAGACATTTGTCAAGGGAGTATTGCATATACAGCCCTTTTTGTGCCTCCAGTGGCACCGTGGGATCTCAACGTAGTGTTGGGATTCCTCAAATCATATTGGTTTGAACCGCTCAAATCTGTGGATTTGAAATATCTCACATGGAAAGTTACCATGCTGTTGGCCCTGGCCTCGGCCAGGCGAGTGTCAGAATTGGCGGCTTTGTCTTACAGAAGCCCATATTTGATTTTCCATTCGGACAGGGCAGAACTGCGGACTCGTCCCCAGTTTCTTCCTAAGGTGGTGTCAGCGTTTCACCTGAAACAACCTATTGTGGTGCCTGCGGCTACTAGGGACTTGGAGGACTCCAAGTTGCTAGACGTTGTCAGGGCCCTGAAAATATATACATATATATATATATATATATATAATTCCAGGACGGCTGGAGTCAGAAAGTCTGACTTGCTGTTTATATTGTATGCACCCAAAAAGCTGGGTGCTCCTGCTTCTAAGCAGACTATTGCTCGTTGGATTTGTAGTACAATTCAGCTTGCACATTCTGTGGCAGGCCTGCCACAGCCAAAATCTGTAAATGCCCATTCCACAAGGAAGGTGGGCTCATCTTGGGCGGCTGCCCGAGGGGTCTCGGCTTTACAACTTTGCCGAGCAGCTACGTGGTCAGGGGGGAACACGTTTGTAAAATTCTACAAATTTGATACCCTGGCTGAGGAGGACCTGGAGTTCTCTCATTCGGTGCTGCAGAGTCATCCGCACTCTCCCGCCCGTTTGGGAGCTTTGGTATAATCCCCATGGTCCTGACGGAGTCCCCAGCATCCACTAGGACGTTAGAGAAAATAAGAATTTACTTACCGATAATTCTATTTCTCGTAGTCCGTAGTGGATGCTGGGCGCCCATCCCAAGTGCGGATTGTCTGCAATACTTGTACATAGTTATTGTTACAAAAATCGGGTTATTATTGTTGTGAGCCATCTTTTTAGAGGCTACTTCGTTGTTATCATACTGTTAACTGGGTTCAAATCACAAGTTGTACGGTGTGATTGGTGTGGCTGATATGAGTCTTACCCGGGATTCAAGATCCTTCCTTATTGTGTACGCTCGTCCGGGCACAGTACCTAACTGAGGCTTGGAGGAGGGTCATAGGGGGAGGAGCCAGTACACACCATGTGATCCTAAAAGCTTACTTTTGTGCCCTGTCTCCTGTGGAGCCGCTATTCCCCATGGTCCTGACGGAGTCCCCAGCATCCACTACGGACTACGAGAAATAGAATTATCGGTAAGTAAATTCTTATTTTTTTGGTTATACTTTTTTTTTCTAATGGAATACTGTACACTATCTCTCCGCTACCATTACTTATGCTTAATATACAGTAGCAGTAAACCAGACGTGGCTCACCGGGGAGATCTTTTCCTAGTATGGTGATATCAACTTTTTTTTAATGAAATTAACCAAGGCTCAGTTAATAAATTGTAAATAAATTACCTGAGTCTAGTTGATTTCAGTCAAAAAGTAACTGGGAGATGCCAAACCAGGCCACTGTCTTCCAAACATAATGGCTTTGTATAGCAACTGGGTGAAGAACACAACGTGTACTAAATTATACTTGCCTATACTCCCTGAATGCCAAGGGAGACTCAACTGAAATAGTAGCAATCTCCCTGACTCCTTTAAGAGTCTAGCTATCTTCCTGTTTGCACCATACCCACATCATGTAGCTCTTATATACTTGGGAAGGGTGGGGTGGGGGAATAAATGAGAGATTTACACTGTACAATCAAATAGGATTGTCAATGCTACAGTATTTCCCTGCCTTGGTTATAAGGCACAATGTTCCCTATGGCTATGTGCATTTTCAAATAAAGATTTTCATGGCCACTTATATGGAACCTCATGTCGGAAGAACATAGTTACTGAACAAGCCCTGTAAAGTACCAGCACATAGTCATCAACAAATAGATGTTACTGAGCAACAACTGCAACATATTACAGATAGATGGATAGATGGATTGCTTCACTATGTAGATAAAAGTGATTGGACACTGACAGCAAATAGATCAACGAGATTTTATTGACGTCAATACTTTGTAGGTCCATTACGTGCAGTACTGCAGACAACCTGAAACTTTCCATAAGTTCCTGGACAACAGCAGGCGGTATGTATTGCCATTCCTCCTTAAGTACAGTGACCGATTGTGAGACTGAAGAAGATTGAGATGGCCTAGAACGCATACATCGCTCCAAGTAATCTAAGAGGTTCTCAGTGGGGTTAAGATCTGGACGCTGAGCTGACCAGTTCAACCTGTTTACTGAATTTTCTGTATACCAGTTCAGCGTCGCCCTGGAAACATGACATTGCGAGGCCTACGATGATCCCCTTTTCAAACTTAGTTAGTTCCTTCCGGCATGCCACTTCATTAACAAATGATCTAATCAGTGCCCTCTACCCGTTTCAATCTGTATGCCAAACTATGTAATTGCTTTGGGGCTTGTTTACATTTGGATGTAAGACAATTTTATGACAGGCCTCTCAGATGAACCATTACACATCCACTTTAAAGCCACGTTCATGGGTGTTGCTTTTATAAGCTCCCTGAATTTTTTGTTTTTTGAAGTAGACAAGAATGCCCTAAATGCCTGCCAAACATATCATTAATCATATCATGCAGACCTCTGGCTAGCAGGCTGTTTGGAATACTATAGTTTTTTAATTATGTTAAGAGACCAATAGGTAAATAGGTAAAGATAGATGATTAATTTAACTGTGGCAATATTTCCACAAACTTGTTTTATCTTTGCTTAAAAGTGATGGTCCTCTCACTACCAACCATTGTTAATCAGAATGCAAACATGCTCTAAACTCTGTTATTGCACATTGAGAAACCTTAATAGGTCATTAATGCCTTTGAAGTCTTCTTTACACTATAGGAAATATTCATCAAGAAAAATGTGCCAGATATCCCCCCAAAAAAATAAATTTTGACAGTCTGCTTGCAAATATTAGACATCCACAGGCTGTATGGGGACATATCTACTGTGGTCACCCATTTTCTATTGCAAATGCTGCCTTCAAATGTTTCTCTCAAATTTCCTTCTGAGTACCTTTGCCCCTCTAATCTTCTTGAGATGCTTCCCTCTTATCTCACACACTTTATTTCCTCACATATTCTATTGGATCTTCTTCAGTGAAGCTTCCCAACACTCCACAGAGACTGCACTGACTAAGGTGATCAGTGATGTCACCACTGCTAAATTGAAAGGCTACTATTCAGCTTTTATTTTTCTCTGATCTTTCTGCTTTTTTTTAACACTGATGACCAATTTCTTCTCATACAAACACTACATTACCAAGGTCTTCAGTAGAGATGAGCGGGTTCGGTTTCTCTGAATCCGAACCCGCCCGAACTTCATGTTTTTTTTCACGGGTCCGAGCGACTCGGATCTTCCCGCCTTGCTCGGTTAACCCGAGCGCGCCCGAACGTCATCATGACGCTGTCGGATTCTCGCGAGGCTCGGATTCTATCGCGAGACTCGGATTCTATATAAGGAGCCGCGCGTCGCCGCCATTTTCACACGTGCATTGAGATTGATAGGGAGAGGACATGGTTGGCGTCCTCTCCATTTAGATTAGGGTTGAGAGAGAGAGAGAGAGATTGACCTGAGGCTGTGATACTGTAGAAGAGAGTGCAGAGTTTAGTGACTGACGACCACAGTGACCACCAGACAGTGCAGTTGTTTGTTTTATTTAATATATCCGTTCTCTGCCTGAAAAAAACGATACACACAGTGACTCAGTCACATACCATATCTGTGTGCACTGCTCAGCCCAGTGTGCTGCATCAATGTATATATATATCTGACTGTGCTCAGCTCACACAGCTTATAATTGTGGGGGAGACTGGGGAGCACTGCAGTGCCAGTTATAGGTTATAGCAGGAGCCAGGAGTACATAATATTATATTAAAATTAAACAGTGCACACTTTTGCTGCAGGAGTGCCACTGCCAGTGTGACTAGTGACCAGTGACCTGACCACCAGTATATATAATATTAGTAGTATACTATCTCTTTATCAACCAGTCTATATTAGCAGCAGACACAGTACAGTGCGGTAGTTCACGGCTGTGGCTACCTCTGTGTCGGCACTCGGCAGCCCGTCCATAATTGTATATACCACCTAACCGTGGCTTTTTTTTCTTTCTTTATAGTCATACTAGTTACGAGTATACTATCTCTTTATCAACCAGTCTATATTAGCAGCAGACACAGTACAGTGCGGTAGTTCACGGCTGTGGCTACCTCTGTGTCGGCACTCGGCAGCCCGTCCATAATTGTATATACCACCTAACCGTGGTTTTTTTTTTTTTCTTTATACATACATACTAGTTACGAGTATACTATCTCTTTATCAACCAGTCTATATTAGCAGCAGACACAGTACAGTGCGGTAGTTCACGGCTGTGGCTACCTCTGTGTCGGCACTCGGCAGCCCGTCCATAATTGTATATACCACCTAACCGTGGTTTTTTTTTCTTTCTTTATACATACATACTAGTTACGAGTATACTATCTCTTTATCAACCAGTCTATATATTAGCAGCAGACACAGTACAGTGCGGTAGTTCACGGCTGTGGCTACCTCTGTGTCGGCACTCGGCAGCCCGTCCATAATTGTATATACCACCTAACCGTGGTTTTTTTTTCTTTCTTTATACATACATACTAGTTATGAGTATACTATCTCTTTATCAACCAGTCTATATATTAGCAGCAGACACAGTACAGTGCGGTAGTTCACGGCTGTGGCTACCTCTGTGTCGGCACTCGGCAGCCCGTCCATAATTGTATATACCACCTAACCGTGGTTTTTTTTTTCTTTCTTTATACATACATACTAGTTACGAGTATACTATCTCTTTATCAACCAGTCTATATATTAGCAGCAGACACAGTACAGTGCGGTAGTTCACGGCTGTGGCTACCTCTGTGTCGGCACTCGGCAGCCCGTCCATAATTGTATATACCACCTAACCGTGGTTTTTTTTTCTTTCTTTATACATACATACTAGTTACGAGTATACTATCTCTTTATCAACCAGTCTATATTAGCAGCAGACACAGTACAGTGCGGTAGTTCACGGCTGTGGCTACCTCTGTGTCGGCACTCGGCAGCCCGTCCATAATTGTATATACCACCTAACCGTGGTTTTTTTTTCTTTCTTTATACATACATACTAGTTACGAGTATACTATCTCTTTATCAACCAGTCTATATATTAGCAGCAGACACAGTACAGTGCGGTAGTTCACGGCTGTGGCTACCTCTGTGTCGGCACTCGGCAGCCCGTCCATAATTGTATATACCACCTAACCGTGGTTTTTTTTTCTTTCTTTATACATACATACTAGTTACGAGTATACTATCTCTTTATCAACCAGTCTATATATTAGCAGCAGACACAGTACAGTGCGGTAGTTCACGGCTGTGGCTACCTCTGTGTCGGCACTCGGCAGCCCGTCCATAATTGTATATACCACCTAACTGTGGTTTTTTTTTCTTTCTTTATACATACATACTAGTTACGAGTATACTATCTCTTTATCAACCAGTCTATATATTAGCAGCAGACACAGTACAGTGCGGTAGTTCACGGCTGTGGCTACCTCTGTGTCGGCACTCGGCAGCCCGTCCATAATTGTATATACCACCTAACCGTGGTTTTTTTTTCTTTCTTTATACATACATACTAGTTACGAGTATACTATCTCTTTATCAACCAGTCTATATATTAGCAGCAGACACAGTACAGTGCGGTAGTTCACGGCTGTGGCTACCTCTGTGTCGGCACTCGGCAGCCCATCCATAATTGTATATACCACCTAACCGTGGTTTTTTTTTCTTTCTTTATACATACATACTAGTTACGAGTATACTATCTCTTTATCAACCAGTCTATATATTAGCAGCAGACACAGTACAGTGCGGTAGTTCACGGCTGTGGCTACCTCTGTGTCGGCACTCGGCAGCCCGTCCATAATTGTATATACCACCTAACCGTGGTTTTTTTTTTTTTTCTTTATACATACATACTAGTTACGAGTATACTATCTCTTTATCAACCAGTCTATATTAGCAGCAGACACAGTACAGTGCGGTAGTTCACGGCTGTGGCTACCTCTGTGTCGGCACTCGGCAGCCCGTCCATAATTGTATATACCACCTAACCGTGGTTTTTTTTTCTTTCTTTATACATACATACTAGTTACGAGTATACTATCTCTTTATCAACCAGTCTATATATTAGCAGCAGACACAGTACAGTGCGGTAGTTCACGGCTGTGGCTACCTCTGTGTCGGCACTCGGCAGCCCGTCCATAATTGTATATACCACCTAACCGTGGTTTTTTTTTCTTTCTTTATAGTCATACTAGTTACGAGTATACTATCTCTTTATCAACCAGTCTATATTAGCAGCAGACACAGTACAGTGCGGTAGTTCACGGCTGTGGCTACCTCTGTGTCTGCACTCGGCAGGCAGTCCGTCCATAATTGTATACCACCTAACCGTGGTTTTTTTTTCTTTCTTCTTTATACATACATAGTTACATAGACATCTCTTTATCAACCAGTCTATATTAGCAGCAGACACAGTACAGTACGGTAGTTCACGGCTGTGGCTACCTCTGTGTCTGCACTCGGCAGGCAGTCCATAATTGTATACTAGTATCCATCTCCATTGTTTACCTGAGGTGCCTTTTAGTTGTGCCTATTAAAATATGGAGAACAAAAATGTTGAGGTTCCAAAATTAGGGAAAGATCAAGATCCACTTCCACCTCGTGCTGAAGCTGCTGCCACTAGTCATGGCCGAGACGATGAAATGCCAGCAACGTCGTCTGCCAAGGCCGATGCCCAATGTCATAGTACAGAGCATGTCAAATCCAAAACACCAAATATCAGAAAAAAAAGGACTCCAAAACCTAAAATAAAATTGTCGGAGGAGAAGCGTAAACTTGCCAATATGCCATTTACGACACGGAGTGGCAAGGAACGGCTGAGGCCCTGGCCTATGTTCATGGCTAGTGGTTCAGCTTCACATGAGGATGGAAGCACTCAGCCTCTCGCTAGAAAAATGAAAAGACTCAAGCTGGCAAAAGCAGCACAGCAAAGAACTGTGCATTCTTCGAAATCCCAAATCCACAAGGAGAGTCCAATTGTGTCGGTTGCGATGCCTGACCTTCCCAACACTGGACGTGAAGAGCATGCGCCTTCCACCATTTGCACGCCCCCTGCAAGTGCTGGAAGGAGCACCCGTAGTCCAGTTCCTGATAGTCAGATTGAAGATGTCAGTGTTGAAGTACACCAGGATGAGGAGGATATGGGTGTTGCTGGCGCTGGGGAGGAAATTGACCAGGAGGATTCTGATGGTGAGGTGGTTTGTTTAAGTCAGGCACCCGGGGAGACACCTGTTGTCGGTGGGAGGAATATGGCCGTTGACATGCCAGGTGAAAATACCAAAAAAATCAGCTCTTCGGTGTGGAGGTATTTCACCAGAAATGCGGACAACAGGTGTCAAGCCGTGTGTTCCCTTTGTCAAGCTGTAATAAGTAGGGGTAAGGACGTTAACCACCTCGGAACATCCTCCCTTATACGTCACCTGCAGCGCATTCATAATAAGTCAGTGACAAGTTCAAAAACTTTGGGTGACAGCGGAAGCAGTCCACTGACCAGTAAATCCCTTCCTCTTGTAACCAAGCTCACGCAAACCACCCCACCAACTCCCTCAGTGTCAATTTCCTCCTTCCCCAGGAATGCCAATAGTCCTGCAGGCCATGTCACTGGCAATTCTGACGAGTCCTCTCCTGCCTGGGATTCCTCCGATGCATCCTTGCGTGTAACGCCTACTGCTGCTGGCGCTGCTGTTGTTGCCGCTGGGAGTCGATGGTCATCCCAGAGGGGAAGTCGTAAGCCCACTTGTACTACTTCCAGTAAGCAATTGACTGTTCAACAGTCCTTTGCGAGGAAGATGAAATATCACAGCAGTCATCCTACTGCAAAGCGGATAACTGAGGCCTTGGCATCCTGGGTGGTGAGAAACGTGGTTCCGGTATCCATCATTACTGCAGAGCCAGCTAGAGACTTGTTGGAGGTACTGTGTCCCCGGTACCAAATACCATCTAGGTTCCATTTCTCTAGGCAGGCGATACCGAAAATGTACACAGACCTCAGAAAAAGAGTCACCAGTGTCCTAAAAAATGCAGCTGTACCCAATGTCCACTTAACCACGGACATGTGGACAAGTGGAGCAGGGCAGGGTCAGGACTATATGACTGTGACAGCCCACTGGGTAGATGTATGGACTCCCGCCGCAAGAACAGCAGCGGCGGCACCAGTAGCAGCATCTCGCAAACGCCAACTCTTTCCTAGGCAGGCTACGCTTTGTATCACCGGTTTCCAGAATACGCACACAGCTGAAAACCTCTTACGGCAACTGAGGAAGATCATCGCGGAATGGCTTACCCCAATTGGACTCTCCTGTGGATTTGTGGCATCGGACAACGCCAGCAATATTGTGTGTGCATTAAATATGGGCAAATTCCAGCACGTCCCATGTTTTGCACATACCTTGAATTTGGTGGTGCAGAATTTTTAAAAAAACGACAGGGGCGTGCAAGAGATGCTGTCGGTGGCCAGAAGAATTGCGGGACACTTTCGGCGTACAGGCACCACGTACAGAAGACTGGAGCACCACCAAAAACTACTGAACCTGCCCTGCCATCATCTGAAGCAAGAAGTGGTAACGAGGTGGAATTCAACCCTCTATATGCTTCAGAGGTTGGAGGAGCAGCAAAAGGCCATTCAAGCCTATACAATTGAGCACGATATAGTAGGTGGAATGCACCTGTCTCAAGCGCAGTGGAGAATGATTTCAACGTTGTGCAAGGTTCTGATGCCCTTTGAACTTGCCACACGTGAAGTCAGTTCAGACACTGCCAGCCTGAGTCAGGTCATTCCCCTCATCAGGCTTTTGCAGAAGAAGCTGGAGACATTGAAGGAGGAGCTAACACGGAGCGATTCCGCTAGGCATGTGGGACTTGTGGATGGAGCCCTTAATTCGCTTAACAAGGATTCACGGGTGGTCAATCTGTTGAAATCAGAGCACTACATTTTGGCCACCGTGCTCGATCCTAGATTTAAAGCCTACCTTGGATCTCTCTTTCCGGCAGACACAAGTCTGCTGGGGTTGAAAGACCTGCTGGTGACAAAATTGTCAAGTCAAGCGGAACGTGACCTGTCAACATCTCCTCCTTCACATTCTCCCGCAACTGGGGGTGCGAGGAAAAGGCTCAGAATTCCGAGCCCACCCGCTGGCGGTGATGCAGGGCAGTCTGGAGCGACTGCTGATGCTGACATCTGGTCCGGACTGAAGGACCTGACAACGATTACGGACATGTCGTCTACTGTCACTGCATATGATTCTCTCAACATTGATAGAATGGTGGAGGATTATATGAGTGACCGCATCCAAGTAGGCACGTCACACAGTCCGTACTTATACTGGCAGGAAAAAGAGGCAATTTGGAGGCCCTTGCACAAACTGGCTTTATTCTACCTAAGTTGCCCTCCCACAAGTGTGTACTCCGAAAGAGTGTTTAGTGCCGCCGCTCACCTTGTCAGCAATCGGCGTACGAGGTTACATCCAGAAAATGTGGAGAAGATGATGTTCATTAAAATGAATTATAATCAATTCCTCCGCGGAGACATTGACCAGCAGCAATTGCCTCCACAAAGTACACAGGGAGCTGAGATGGTGGATTCCAGTGGGGACGAATTGATAATCTGTGAGGAGGGGGATGTACACGGTGATATATCGGAGGGTGAAGATGAGGTGGACATCTTGCCTCTGTAGAGCCAGTTTGTGCAAGGAGAGATTAATTGCTTCTTTTTTGGGGGGGGTCCAAACCAACCCGTCATATCAGTCACAGTCGTGTGGCAGACCCTGTCACTGAAATGATGGGTTGGTTAAAGTGTGCATGTCCTGTTTATACAACATAAGGGTGGGTGGGAGGGCCCAAGGACAATTCCATCTTGCACCTCTTTTTTCTTTTCTTTTTCTTTGCATCATGTGCTGATTGGGGAGGGTTTTTTGGAAGGGACATCCTGCGTGACACTGCAGTGCCACTCCTAAATGGGCCCGGTGTTTGTGTCGGCCACTAGGGTCGCTAATCTTACTCACACAGTCAGCTACCTCATTGCGCCTCTTTTTTTCTTTGCGTCATGTGCTGTTTGGGGAGGGTTTTTTGGAAGGGACATCCTGCGTGACACTGCAGTGCCACTCCTAGATGGGCCCGGTGTTTGTGTCGGCCACTAGGGTCGCTAATCTTACTCACACAGCTACCTCATTGCGCCTCTTTTTTTCTTTGCGTCATGTGCTGTTTGGGGAGGGTTTTTTGGAAGGGCCATCCTGCGTGACACTGCAGTGCCACTCCTAGATGGGCCCGGTGTTTGTGTCGGCCACTAGGGTCGCTTATCTTACTCACACAGCGACCTCGGTGCAAATTTTAGGACTAAAAATAATATTGTGAGGTGTGAGGTATTCAGAATAGACTGAAAATGAGTGTAAATTATGGTTTTTGAGGTTAATAATACTTTGGGATCAAAATGACCCCCAAATTCTATGATTTAAGCTGTTTTTTAGTGTTTTTTGAAAAAAACACCCGAATCCAAAACACACCCGAATCCGACAAAAAAAATTCGGTGAGGTTTTGCCAAAACGCGTTCGAACCCAAAACACGGCCGCGGAACCGAACCCAAAACCAAAACACAAAACCCGAAAAATTTCAGGCGCTCATCTCTAGTCTTCAGGACATTGTCCTATCTTTGTTATAATTAGACTTATCAAATCGCTGTTAGTGTTTGTTTCTCAGGATCCACATTCTCTCCACTTTTGTTATCAGTAGGAGAACCACAAGGCTTAATCCTAAATCCTCTGTTCCTCGCTATCTACACCAATTCTATTGGAAAACAAAAAAAAAACCTCTTTTGGATTTCAGTAGAGATGAGCGGGTTCGATTCTCTGAGAACCAAACCCTACCGAACATCCCGTCCTGAGCCCGGATCCGAGTCCAGCTCGGGACTTCCCACCAGACTCGGAAACCAGAACGAGGCAAAACGTCATCATCCTGCTGTCGGATTCTCGCGGGTTTTGGATTCCATATAAGGAGTCGCGCATCGCCGCCATTTTCACTCCAGTCCTGGAGAGTTTAGCGAGAGGACGTGTCTCCTCAGTGTCTTTGCAGGAAAGTGGTGTGGCACGTGGGGTGGCAACCTGCTCTCTTAAGTGTCATTCCAGTGCTGTCTTGTGCTGCATCAGTCCAGTGGTGGTGTCTTGTGCTGCATCAGTCCAGTCACAGTGGTGGTGTCCTGTGCTGCCATAAGTAAAAGTGCTGCTGTAAGTCCAGTGCAGTGGTGCTGTGTTGTGCTGCATCAGTCCAGTGGTGGTGTCCTGTGCTGCCATAAGTCCAGTGGTGGTGTCCTGTGCTGCCATAAGTCCAGTGCTAATGCCGTATAAGTCCAGGGTTACTGTCGTATAAGTCCAGTCGTGCAACCGTATAAGTTCAGGGGTACTGCCATATAAGTACAGGGGTACTGCCGTATAAGTCCAGTGGTACTGCCGTATAGGTCCAGTCCAGTGGTGCAGCCGTATAAGTTTAGGGGTACTGCCGTATAAATCCAGTGGTACTGCCATATAAGTCCAGTCCAGTGGTGCTCTCTTGTGCTGCATCAGTCCAGTAGTGGAGTCTTGTGCTGCCACAAGTCCAGTGGTGGTGTTCTGTGCTGTATATTATTTACTCCAAATAAAAGGATTATATTCGTCTATTATTATCCAAATAATTTTTCCAGGGTTTGCCCTGTGTGGTGTAGGGGTACGCTCGCCTGTGCTGCATATTATTATAATAAATCCAAATAAAAGGGTTATTATTATCCAAATTATTTTTACAGGCTTTGCCGTGTGTGGTGTAGGGGTACGATCGCCTGTGCTGCATATTATTATAATAGCTCCAAACAAAAGGGTTATTATTTATCCATATTATTTTTACAGGCTTTGCCGTGTGTGGTGTAGGGGTACACTCACCTGTGCTGCATATTATTATAATAACTCCAAATGAAAGGGTTATTATAATCCAAATTATTTTTACTGGCTTTGCCGTGTGTGGTGTAGGGGTACGCTTGCCTGTGTTGCATATTATTATAATAACTCCAAATAAAGGGTTATTATTATCCAAATTATTTTTACAGGCTTTGCCATGTGTGGTGTAGGGATACACTCGCCTGAGCTGCATATTATTTTAATAACTCCAAATAAAAGGGTTATTATTATCCAAATTATTTTTACATGCTTTGCCATGTTTGGTGTAGGGGTACGCTCGCCTGTGCTGGATATTATTATAAAAGCTCCAAATAAAAGGGTCATTATTGTCCAAATAATTTTTACAGGCTTTGCCGTGTGTGTGTGTGTGTGTGTGTGTGTGTGTGTGTGTGTGTGTGTGTGTGTGTGTGTGTGGTTTAGGGGTACGCTCTCCTGTGCCATCAAAATTGTGTGTGTATTACATCTGGGCAAATTCCAGCACGTTCCATGTTTTGCACATACAATTAATTTGGTGGTGCAGAATTTTTTGAGAAATGACAGGGGCATGCAGGGGATGCTGTCGGTGGACTTAAAAATTAAGGGCCACTTTCAACATTCAGCCACTGCGTGCCACTCCTAGATAGGCCAGGTGTTTGTGCCGCACACTTGTGTTGCTTAGCTTAGTCATACAGCTACCTCATTGCACCTCTTTTTCTTCTTTGCATGATGTGCTGTTTGGGGCCTATTTTTTAAATCTGCCATCCTGTCTGCCACTGCAGTGCCACTACTAGATGGGCCAGGTGTTTGTGCCACACACTTGTGTCACATAGCTTAGCCATCCAGCTACCTCATTGCACCTCTTTTTCTTCTTTGCATGATGTGCTGTTTGGGGCCTATTTTTTAAATCTGCCATCCTGTCTGCCACTGCAGTGTCACTACTAGATGGGCCAGCTGTTTGTGCCGCACACTTGTGTCGCTTAGCTTAGCCATTCAGCTAACTCATTCCACCTCTTTTTCTTCTTTGCATGATGTACTGTTTGGGGCCTATTTTTTTAAAATGCCATCCCAGGGCCGGCTCGAGGCATGTTCGACACGAGCGGCCGCGCAGGGCGCCACCCTTAAAGGGCGCCGCACGCTGGCGCCGCCATGTCGGAGCCTGGAGCCGGCCCTGTCCTGCTGTGCTGTCCTCCCTCCCGTACATTGAGCTGTGCGCGCTATGCGGCGCCGGCGTCTGATGTCAGACCCCGGCGCCGCACAGCGCGCGCAGTTCTGCTTCAGACAGCGGCGCGAACAGCACTCACTCCCCCTCCCTCGGCACAAGCACAACAGGTACTGGGGGCATATTATGTGCTGTGGCACTGTGGGGGCATTTATCTGGCACTGTGGGGGGCATTCCTGGACTGTGGGGGGCATTAATGTATCTGGCACTGTGGGGGCCTGGGGGCATTAATGTATCTGGCACTGTGGGGGGCATTTATCTGGCACTGTGGGGGCATTACTGGGCCAGGGGGCATTTGTATCTGGCACTGTGGGGGTCATTTATGTGGCACTGTTGGGGGCATTAATGTATCTGGCACTGTGGGGGTCATTTATGTGGCACTGTGGGGGCATTACTGGGCCTGGGGGCATTAATGTATCTGGCACTGTGGGGGTCATTTTATGTGGCACTGTGGGGGTCATTTATGTGGCACTGTGGGGGTCATTTATGTGGCACTGTGGGGTCATTTATATGGCACTGTGGGGGGCATTAATGTATCTGGCACTGTGGGGGTCATTTATCTGGCACTGTGGGGGTCATTTGTCTGGCACTGTGGGGGTCATTCATCCGGCACTGTGGGGGCATTTCTGGCACTGTGGGGGCCTGGGGGCATTAATGTATCTGGCACTGTGAGGGCATTTCTGGCACTGTGGGGTCATTTATCTATCTGGGACTGTGGGGGCATATCTGGTACTGTGGGGGGCATTTATGTATCTGGCACTGTGGGGGGCATTTATGTATCTGGCACTGTGGGGGCAATTATGTTTCTGGCACTGTGGGGGCATGTTATGTGCATCTGGCACGGCTGGGGGGCATGTCATGTGCACCTGGCACAGCTGGGGGGCATGTCATGTGCACCTGGCACAGCTGGGGGGCATGTCATGTGCACCTGGCATGGCTGGGGGGCATGTCGTGTAGCTGGCACGGCTGGGGGGCATATCAAGTAGTGTTCCCGTGTCTAATGTGCTCTGCCTGTCGCAGTGTGTATAGGAGGTTCTACCTGGTGCAATGTGTATTAGCTGCACTACTGTGTGGTGTAATGCGAATTGCCACTATTATGTGGCTGCGCCCCTTCCCCATGAAGCAACGCCCCTAAATTTTGGATGCGCGCCTTCGGCGCGCAAGGTCCATGTTTTCGAGCGGAGCAACAAGCATTACAGTATGTACATAATTTTGCCCTTCTAACTTAAATATGTGCCCTCCCGAATGCAAAATGTGCCCTCCCCATGATCAGCAAAAAAAATCCTAGAATGAACACTATCATGTGTAGCTGGCACTGCTGGGGGGCATATCATGTGTAGCTGGCACTGCAGCGGGGCATGTCATGTCTATCTGGCACTGCTGGGGGGTATATCATGTTTATCTGGCACTGCTGGGGGGCATGTCGTGTAGCTGGCACTGCTGGGGGGTATATCATGTCTATCTGGCACTGCTGGGGGGCATGTCATGTGTAGCTGGCACTGCTGCGGGGCATGTCATGTCTATCTGGCACTGCACTACTGTAGACATTGTGTAGCTGGCACTATACTGGAGACGTGTGTAAGGAACACTACTGTAGCTGTTATGTTTAATGCTGCTAATTGTGAAAATATATTTATTTATAGTTTGATAATTTGAAGTTGTGAGGCTCCGCCCACTTTTCCAGTAGACCACGCCCACTTTCCAGGAGCGCGCGCGCGGCACTTTGAAATTTTCTCGCTCAGGGTGCTAGTAGGCCTGGAGCCGGCCCTGTCTCTGACACCCTGTCTCTGACACTGCAGTGCCACTCCCAGATGGGCCAGGTGTTCGTGCCGCACACTTGTGTCACTTAGCAAAGTCATCCAGCTACCGTGGTGCAACCTTTTGGCCTAAAAACAATATTGTGAGGTATGAGGTGTTCAGAATAGACTGGAAATGAGTGGAAATGAATGTTATTGAGGTTAATAATACTGTAGGATCAAAATTACCCCCAAATGCTGTGATTTTAGCTGTTTGTGTTTTTTTCAAAACTCCAAAACCAAAACCAAAACCCGAAAGGGTGGTTTTGGAAACCCAATCCAGATCCAAAACACGAGCGAGGATCCAGATCCAAAACCAAAACACAAAACACGAAAAGTGCCCGCCGCACATGTCTAGATTTCAGTATAATTTCTATCTTTTCTGGAACTCTCATCATCTGTATTGAACTGTGTTACTGATTGTCTCTCTTCACCATTTCATCTTGAATGTCCTCTTGCCACCTTGAACTCAGTCTTTCAAAAACAATACTTTAATATTCCTAGAATTACTTACAATACTCTAAATGTATATTTCTGTTGGCAACATGATAATAAACCCTACCCCTCTAGCTCATTGGTGTTATCCTTGAATCAGACCTGCCCTTTTTTCCCCACAGCCTTGCATACATCTAAGAAATATATCCAGAATATACATATCTCACACAAAAAAAACTGGTAAATCTTTAATTTACACAGTCAGTATCTGCCAGAGCCGGCCCTAACCAATATGATGCCCTAGGCAAAATTTTGGCTGGTGCCCCCTAGCACCGCCGCTAGTTCTGCAGGAGTTGCCTGGCATGAGTCAACTGGCAGCTCTGCTAACGTCAGGCGCCTTTTGTTTACTATGTGGCAAGGATGCACAAGCAGCTTCTGCTGATTAAAATGATATGCAGCATGCCTATATTCTGTGTGCAACTGCGGCTGTATATGCATACGAAATGCTACATTACAGTGATTTCCAGGAATACACTGCAACATAGCATTTCGTATGCAGATACAGCCGAAGTCACACACAGAATATAGGCATGCCGCATATCATTTTAATCAGCAGAAGCTGCTGGTGCCCCTAAGCATACCAGATGCCCTAGGCATTTGCCTAGTTTGCCTATGCCTAAGGCCGGCTCTGAGTATCTCCTGCATTGACTGTTTCACTCACCTCCTTACTGATACCCTAAACTGGCTTTCAACCCTACAATCTATTTTGAATGCAGTTGATTATACTAACTTTGCTTGAAAAACAACTTCTGCTCCTTTCTGGCAGTCCCTACAGTACATTGGTTTGTGATACAATATAGGGATGGACATCGATGATTGATGGCTTAAGACCATCAATGGTTTTCTTCTGATGGTAGTGTTTTCACCATTTGATAGTGACTTTTTGATGGCAACCAACATTGAATGTTGTGGGAGCGACGACCATCTGATATTACAGAACTGCTGAATTCAGCTATTTAATGCCAAGACTGGCTGCATAGCAATATTGCGCATGCGTAAACATGCTTTTTTGCACCTATATGGACCATCGCAATGTTTTTTCTCATTTAGGGGTCTATTTACTAAGCTTTAGATGGAGGTAAAGTGGACGGAGATAAAGTACCAACCAATAAACTCTTAACTGTCATTTTTCATACCAAGCCTGTGACTTTGCAGTTAGGAGCTGATTGGCTGGTACTTTATCTCCATCCAATTAACTCCACCCAAGGCTTAGTAAATAGACCCTGTATTCTTTTGATGCAATGGTTATTTGTCATCACATCAAAAGTTTTGATGGTGTAGGCTTAGCCAGCATTCAATGGTGGGCTTCTGATGTCCATCCCGAATATAAAATACTTCTACTAATACAGATTCTCCCAGAATACCTCCTATCTACACAATTTACGCAAAACTTATTTGTGTTTTCTTTATCTACTCAAACAACCCTCTGATCCACAGACCAACATTACTGTGTGACTGGATTATTTAGCTTACTAAGTATTTTTTACTCTTGTAATCAGACAGGACAAATATGCAATATGTGACTCTAAACTCATGTATCAAACGCCAATGTACATTTTTGAGCAGAGCCCTCTAACCTCTTTTATCACACAATCTCCTTTTGTTACTTTGTAAAGCACTATGAAATATGCTGTTGCTATATAAATTTATACTAATAATAGAAGATCACAAAGAGACTCAGAGCAGAGCCGTCTTAACAGCAGTGTAGGCCCCTGGGCACAGCAATGCACTGGGGCCCCTACCCACCCATCAGCGGTAGGGGTGCTATCAGCAGCAGTTTTGATGTCCCGCGGGGGTAGGGGAGTTCTATCTTTCGCTCAGCATGTAGGACCTGGAGAAATAATTTCTGCTAATTACTCCTTTACTGCACAAATTTGGCGGGAAGGAGAACACTAAACTGTAGAAGGGGGCATTGTGCTGAATGAAGGGGCCCTGGTACATGACTTCCAGGGTGGTAGGGGGTGTTTAATACACAGGGGAGGGGAGGATAGTGGAGTGGGCTTAATATTCATCATTTTCTGGGGGGTCAGGGCAGCTTGCTTTACTGCAGATATCTCCAGTTCCTGGAAATAGATTTCTTAGCTATAATGGGATGGAAAAAAAAAACTAGAGAGTCCCACCTTTCAGGCAGTACTGGGGACTTGGGGATCAGACTTCAGTAGCCAAAGCAATCCACCAACAAATACATAAAACTGCATATCAGGCATGTGGAGCTGTAGCAGGGACCAGCTGCTTGAAGGCTGATATCTCTGGTTCTGGGCATAGTAGAGACAAACTGCCCATGTCCACTAAAAGGGAAGAGTCTCAGATTTTGGAGTATACCCTCAGAAAAACTCTAAGTTAGACAGAACCCGAGATATCTGGCTGGGAAGAGCAATTAACAGGCTTGGATGGGGACCACAGCTTTGAAGTCAGATATCTCTGGTTCCCCAGGGCCGATTTTCAAAAATCTGGTACCCCTGGAAAGAGGAGACCCTCAGCTATCAGCCTAGGGCCCTTTTACTCCTGGGGCCCTTGGGCAAGAGCCCATTGAGCCCATACGAAAAGACGGCCCTGACTCAGAGCCAGTACCATGCACGGGGTCAGTATGAGGTCCCAGCTGTCGGGATCCTGGCGGTCTGGATATTGACTCTGGGATCCCGACCACCGAGATCCCGGTGGCGGGGGCAGCATGTTCCTGCACAGGCACACCGCACTCACCATGCTTTGGGCCTCGCCACAGGGTTCTATTCCTCCTTGGGTGGGTGCGTAGACCACCACCCAAGAGGGGGAACTAACCGGCGGTCATTTGACTGCCTCCCCCATGCACAATCACATCATTTATTATGGAAAGAGTCTATGGGCAGTATCCAATTATTACCAATATTATTTGGACAATCCTATTATGATGCACAGAAAAAAAACATCCATTCTTGCGCGAAAACACAGAGGTTCACTGAAAGCTGAGTGTTTTCGCATCCACAAAAGCCAGCGCTTATCAGGGATTTTGTTTTGCGTGCCTGAGCCAGGTGGAAAAAAAACAGATAAGCCAAGGCTCATGCCGGATTTTTGGGGATAATAGAATAGCCTGGGGTGAATCTATTAGCCGCGTCTAATTACTGCGGCTAACAGAATACCCTCCTATAGATTCAATAGACATGATAATAATACAAATTGTAACAAATGAATATTTCTAAATGACCAGCAACTTTGAAATTTATTCTGCTGTTACAATTTACAGCACCCGTTATCAGGGGCACCAACGTGAGGGCTGTGGATACAGATACATCTCTGATGGCTATTGATCTGCATATGCGCAGGATCAGTTCTGCACATGTGTAGAATAGTGGAAGTGACAACAGTCACTGTGCCCCTAAGCCACAGCTTGATTGACAAGCTAAGGCTGTTTGGGGGTGGGGTGGGAGCTGTGAGAATTTTACAAACTGGGGGCTTGTCAACCCCGTTTTGTAGGCATGCCAAGGCCAAGGTCTTCCTGGGCTCTGCTGCGTAATTACACCCTCTTTATTGAGTAACCTGAGGGTTAGTCAGAAATCCAGTGTTCACGCAAATGATCCCATGCTGATTCTTTGATCTCAGAAGATGTCTGGAGGCATTTTTTTACACTAGACCCCTCCTGCAGCATTACGTCATGCACATTTGAATCAGGCCGAAAGTACACGTCAGTCACTATAATATTAGAGTACTCATTTTGTGCAGGGGAACCTGGGCACCAGAGGGATGGAAGATGTGGGCTGCGGGCAGGAGTTGGACAAAGCTGGCTGCAGACTCTGGCCACTGGGCTGTGGGCAGTGGGGAGACAGCAAAATGGGATCTGAAAAGATCCCTTTCTCGCTCAGGCTGTAGTGTAAGTGTAGTGTAGTGTAGTGATGTAGAACAGCGTTTAGGGGGATGTAGTGTAGTGATGTAGTGCAGAGTATTGGAGGGATGCAGTGTAGTGATGTAGTGATGTGTATATGGCAATGTAGTGTACCATATGTTTACACCTGGGCCTACTATTTGCTAGTTCTGCCACTGGCTGCACAGACACAATTAGTGTCGGCAGCAGCAGCAGCAGCAGCACAAGTACTGGCATTGCTCAGACACCCACAGTGCTGGCTCTTATGCTTCCTTATAACTAATGTCACGTCAGCCCTGCAATCTATCTTTACCCATGGAGCTCGCCTTGCAAACATGAATCGTGCTCTCTATTATGTCACTGAAGGGAGGATAGAGCTGCAAGCTATTTTCGGAAAAGCTTTATTAACCGTATATAATTTACAGATCCAGAGAACAACGTCTAAACTTTCCTCCCAACTGGAGAGGTCTGTACCAATCTCAGGAGCCTGACACCCAAGCTACGCACAAGATTCAGACATGCGAATGAGAGGTGCACAACACAGAACAACAGAGAAATTATCCCAAAATAACTTGAACATCATAATCACTGGTTTCAGCAGCAACATTTCTGGTTACTTCCCTCAAGAAACTCCTGTGATCCATGCACAGTGGTTCAGTGGTGCTGCTACACTTTACTCGTTTATTGTTTATTCACAGCAAAAACTATCATTCTGTAGACATAACTATATAATACCAGTTTTCCACTGCAGACCTGGCAAATTGCCGAGTCTATAACCTGGCAAATTCCCTGGCCCTCAGCCCGACCCGGGTAAAGAGTGTTTATGTGCAAAACACCAGGATTTTTATGTCAGGGGAAAAGGGGTATTATTGTTGTTATAGCTCGCTCTTGTTTAAGGTATTACAAGGTCAATACTTCTGCCTTTTTCGGATGCTGTTGCAATGCCGCTGCAGCAGCGTTCTTTTTTAGTGATGGAACTGCGAGGCTTCGCAAGTGTAGTAGCCACCCACAAGAGGACATAGATGCCTACCAAAGCCGTCGCACCATGCTCAGCAAAGGCGTACTCTGTCGCAACCGCAACGCAAATGGGTGGTGCAAGCTCATGATAGCATGATTGTGTCATCATGACCTCACTCCCACTGTACATTGCTACAATTACTGGCATTGCAACGTTACAGCGGAGTCACAATGATGAGATCAAGCTGCCCAGTCCACTTACTTTACTCGGGAACGAGGCTCTCAGGAGACTTGCCCACTCTTCTAGGTGTCTAGGAGAAACCACCCAAGATTTGGTAAACCAGTATGCGATAGCCATTATGGACTATGGGCCTGATTCAGACCTGATCGCTGGGCTGCTAAAATTGTTGTCCTGAGATCAGATAGTTGCCGCCCAATGGGAGTGTATATTCGCCCTCGTGCAAGTGTGCAATCGCTTGTGTACGCCGAGCAGCTAAAAAAAATTCCTCAGTCAGCTGACAGCTGCAAATCCGTTCGCACCAGTGAATGGGTCTGTGTGCAGCCCAGGACTTACTCCTACAGTGCGATCAGAACGGGCTGTTCGGGGCCAGCGCTGACGTCACATACCCGCCCTGAAAACGCTTGGGAAGGCCTACGTTTTCCCTGACACTCCCAGAAAACGGTCAGTTACCACCCACAAACGGCCTCCTCCTGTCAATCAGCCGGTAAATGGCTGTGCTATTGAAATTTTCGCACCAGCCTGCTGTTTGCCGATGTGCGCGGTGCATTGCGGTGCATGCGCAGTTAATCGCCCGCTGTGCAAAAACGCACAGCAGCGATCAGGTCTGAATTGGGCCCTAAATTCTACATTTTTGCAATTTTTTACTCCATTAACTTTCACATGTGCATTTGATGGACCACAGACGCGCATTGAGAAAGCTGAGGATGGACCTGGAAATAGCTATTATTTTCCTTGTTTCTCTTTGCAGGCCTGATAAGAACCCATATCCATGCAGGAGATTATTAATACATACCCCTTATAAGTAAATGCTTATTGCCACAATAAGCGTCAAACAGAAATTATGTATAGCTCCTGTATAAAAAAAATGCTGGTCATAATACATTGGCTTCTTAGACACACAGCATAAGTTAGACTAGTCTCTCAGACACAGATACAGATGTGAATCCCACCGGCATACAGTATAACAAAAATAAGTGTGGCGCTCACATCTTGATTAGGCAATCATATAGTTGTCTGAACTCAACAAATCCAAGTGCAAGGAGAGAAAGCATAAACAGGGGCAGGCCAGGGTACACTGTGGTCTCAAACAGGTCAGATCAATACAAGGTTAGGTAGGATGTCAGTTAATAACTGTAAACACAATCAACAGGATCAGGAAAGGCAACTAAGGAAGTAAAGTCTGTAGCAGCATAGGCTCACCAAATAATCAGGGACTGATTGCTCAGAGAGCCAGGGTTTGAAAAGTGAAACACGCGTGGATGGATGATGAGATAAAGTAGGGATGGGAATCATTTGATGTTTCATCGGAACTACCAGTCAAATGGTCCTGATGGTCAATGTTTAACCCTATAATGGTGAGGATCCAATGTTTTCTCACCTTCCTCGTCCAATGTTTTCATATTTTCCAATTGTTTTTTTATTTTATTTATGATTTTATTTAATGTGTGCTGCTGCTGTGGCTCGTGACTGACAGAGTGAAATACACTTTAGTCAGGCAATCAGCAGCAGCACATTAGGACAGGGGGGCAGCTATTGTGAATTTAGCAGTGAGTGACAATGTCATTCACTCACTGCATGTGCTGGGTAGAAAGTGAATATGAGGGTGTATATATTATATATAGACATAAACTAGGTTATTAGACCCAGCTCAGTCTCTGCTCCCCACTTTGCCCCTGCCCTCCACTCTGTCTTATATGCATAGGCCTTACCCCACTGCCGAGTCACGGGCTACCTTCTCCACGCCTTGTTCTGGGACACAGATAGCTCACCTGCTCAGCCCAGATAAGCTGTCTATGCCTTGCAGCGGGAGGAGGGGGGGTAGTAGTCCATAATGCGGCAGAGGGGGGAAGTCCCATAGCAGCACCTCCGTATCAATGCTGAAATGTAGTGCACTGTGCTGTCCACTACCTCCAACTCTACGTCCTGCATGTGCTGTCTGCCCTCTTCCCTTCTTATTGTCCTGTATTGTGCAGAACCCCCATCGACATGATTAGCATGGTGATGTCCACTCCCCAGCAGTAAGTTATATATCGTGCTGTCTGCACACTCTATAACAGTATGTCCTGCAGTGCCGTAACTAGACATTTTAGCGCTGTGTGCAAGAAACAGCATCGGCGCTCCCTCCCCCCTGCATATTGAATAAAATTCTAGTGCGTGCCATAGGGGTGATGCTCTGTGTCAGCTCTCAGTATCACTGCTCAATAGTATCATCAGTGCTCAGTATCACTGCTCAGTAGTATCAGTGCTCAGAATCACTGGTCAGTGCTCAGTGTCTTGTGCTGCTCAGTGTCAGTTCTCAGTATCACTGCTCAGTAGTATCATCAGTGCTCAGAATCACTGGTCGGCGCTCAGTGTCTTATGCTGCTCAGTGTCAGTTCTCAGTATCACTGCTCAGTAGTATCATCAGTGCTTAGTATCACTGCTCAGTAGTATCATCAGTGCTCAGTGTCTTGTGCTGCTCAGTGTCAGTTCTCAGTATCACTGCTCAGTAGTATCATCAGTGCTCAGAATCACTGGTCGGCGCTCAGTGTCTTATGCTGCTCAGTGTCAGTTCTCAGTATCACTGCTCAGTAGTATCATCAGTGCTCAGTATCACTGCTCAGTAGTATCATCAGTGCTCAGTGTCTTGTGCTGCTCAGTGTCAGTTCTCAGTATCACTGCTCAGTAGTATCATCAGTGCTCAGTATCACTGCTCAGTAGTATCATCAGTGCTCAGTGTCTTGTGCTGCTCAATGTCAGTTCTCAGTATCACTGCTCAGTAGTATCATCAGTGCTCAGTATCACTGCTCAGTAGTATCATCAGTGCTCAGAATCACTGGTCAGTGCTCAGTGTCAGTGCACCTCTTTTTCTCTTTTCTTTGCACCATGTGCTGTTTGAGGACTATTTTTTTTAAAAGTGCCATCTGACACTTCCGTATTTGTCCAGTGGTACTGCCATTTGATATTATTCCCGACATTACTGCCATTTAATTCCAGTGATTTTGTCATTTTCTTCCAGTGATTTGGACTAATAATACCATTGATTAGAACAAGTAATTCCTGTGATACTGGCTTTTAATTCTAGTGATTTTGTCATTTTCTTCCAGTGATTTGGACCTATAATTCCATTGATTATAGCGAATAATTCCAGTGATATTGCCTTATAATTCACATGATACTGGAGTCTAATTCTAGATGGGCCAGGTGTTTGTGTCGCTTAGCTTAGCCATCCAGCGACCGCCATCCAGCGACCTTGGTGCACCTTTTTTTCTTTGCATCATGTGCTGTTTGGGGACTATTTTTTTAAGTGCCATCCTGTCTGACACTGCAGTGCCACTCCTAGATGGGCCAGGTGTTTGTGCCGGCCACTTGGGTCGCTTAGCTTAGTCATCCAGCGACCTCTGTGCAAATTTTAGGACTAAAAATAATATTGTGAGGTGTGAGGTGTTCAGAATAGACTGGAAATGAGTGGAAATTATTGTTATTGAGGTTAATAATACTATAGGATCAAAATTACCCCCAAATTCTATGATTTTTGCTGTTTTTGTGGGGTTTTTTTTTTCAAAAATCACCCGAATCCAAAACACATCCGAATCCAAAACCCGAAAGGGTGGTTTTGTCAAAACTAGTGATGAGCGGGTTCGGTTCCTCGAAATCCGAACCCCCCCGAACTTCACCCATTTTACACGGGTCCGAGGCAGACTCGGATCTTCCCGCCTTGCTCGGTTAACCCGAACTCGCCCGAACATCATCATCCCGCTGTCGGATTCTCGCGAGATTCGTATTCGTTCGGGGAGGTTCGGATTTCGAGGAACCGAACCCGCTCATCACTACTCCATATAGAGTGCAGAATTTTGCTGACCACTAGTATATATATAGCAGTACGGTAGAGTAGTCCATTGCTCTACCTCTGTGTCGTCAAGTATACTACAAAAGTTCAGTAAAATGACCCAAAAATCAAAATTAAAAGCATCTGATGAGAAGCGTAAACTTGCCAATATGCCATTTACGACACGGAGTGGCAAGGAACGGCTGAGGCCCTTGCCTATGTTCATGGCTAGTGGTTCAGATTCACATGAGGATGGAAGCACTCATCCTCTCGCTAGAAATCTGCAGTGCCACTCCTAGGTGGGCCAGGTGTTTGTGTCGGCCACTTGGGTCGCTTAGCTTAGCCATCCAGCGACCTTGGTGCACCTCTTTTTTTCTTTGCATCATGTGCTGTTTGGGGACTATTTTTTAAATCGGCCATCCTGTCTGACACTGCAGTGCCACTCCTAGATGGGCCAGGTGTTTGTGTCGGCCACTTGGGTCGCCCTGCTTAGTCATCCAGCGACCTCGGTGCAAATTTTAGGACTAAAAATAATATTGTGAGGTGTGAGGTGTTCAGAATAGACTGGAAATGAGTGGGCATTATGGTTATTGAGGTTAATAATACTATGGGATCAAAATGACCCCCAAATTCTATGATTTAAGCTGTTTTTGAGGGTTTTTTGTAAAAAAAAAAAACGAATCCAGCACACACCCGAATCCGACAAAAAATTTTCAGGGAGGTTTTGCCAAAACGCGTCCGAATCCAAAACACGACCGCGGACCCGAATCCAAAATTAAAACCAAAAACACGAAAAATGCCCGCTGCACATCTCTAGTATTTTTACATTTTATATAACATCTACCTACTCCAAATTTCAATCAGGCGGAGGTGGGGGGGTGGACGGGGGGGTGGACAGTGTCATTTTAAGTATAGTGTCTCACATCTGCCTGCTATACTCATGGGTGAGGAGGAGGCACTCACTGGCTGGTGATATATCAATATGCTATAATACTCTGTTTTAAGTAGTACCATGTATGGGAGATGCCTGCTACAATCAGTGGGGCACTGATATATAGTCAATACAGTCACACTGGCTGAGGGGTGCAGTATGGTATGGGTGCCTGCATCATATATCAGAACCCCCCACACATACACACACACACTTACACACACTGAATGTAGCACGTCGCCCATCCCCTATTAGCAGGTCCCCCATCCCTGATAATATCCATTAATGCACCCCTCAGTCAGTGACTGTATTGACTACATATCAGTGCTTTTAGTGTGACTCCATTATACAAAGTCTGACAATTAGGTTAGCAAACTCGCCACCGTGCAGTAGCGGATTTGATACTAGTCAATTAAAGCAGCCGCAACGGCCCAGTGGTTCCCCGGGACTGATAATGGAGTCAGGAGGGCATTTCTGATTTCAGCCAAAAATGCTGGGCTGGCTGAATACTCCCGGCAGGCTGTCAGTAACTAGATAGCTGCCAGGTGTGATTTTAAGGGCAGCAGGGATAGTATAATGATCAGCATTACTGCCTCACAGCACTGAGGTCATGGGTGTGATTCCCACCATGGCCCTAACTGTGTGGAGTTTGTATATTTTCCTCATATTTGCGTGGTTTTCCTCCGGGTACTCCAGTTTCCTCCCACAAACAAAAAACATACTGATAGGTTAATTGGCTCTCAACAAAATTAACCATAGCGTGAGTGTGTTCATGTGGTAGGGAATATAGGCCCTCATTCCAAGTTGATCGCTAGCTGCCGTTGTTCGCTGCGTAGCGATCATTTCAAAAACCAGCAAAACTGCGCATGCACCGCAATGCGCACGCTCGGCGTACGAGTACAAAGAGCATCGTAGTTTTGCTCAGCTTCTAGCGACGCTTTCAGTCGCACTGGCGAACGCAGGGAGATTGACAGGAAGTGGGAGTTTCTGGGTGGCAACTGACCGTTTTCTGGGAGTGTTTGGAAAAACACAGGCGTGGCCGGGCGTTTGCTGGGCGGGTATCTGACATCATTACCGTGTCATTCGTCGCAGCAATCATCGCACAGAATAAGTAACTACAGGGCTGGTCTTGTTCTGCACAAAATGTGTTTGCAGGTGCACTGCTGCACATGCGTTCGCACTCCTGCAAAGCGAAAATACACTCCCCCGTGGGCGGCGACTATGTGTTTGCACGACTGCTAAAAGTAGCTAGCGCGCGATCAACTCGGAATGAGGGCCACAGATTGTAAGTTCCACTTGGGAAGGGACTGATGTGAATGACCAAATGTTCTCTGTAAAGCGCTGTGGAATATGTGTGCGCTATATAAATAACTGGTAATAAATAATAATCAATACACTAGTACAACTACCAACCATTGGCTGGGGGCAGATTGGGGAGTATACACTGAGTTAGGGGCCGAAAAGTGAGCGGGGACATGTCTGCTACAATTGATGGGGGGGGGGCATACTGAGGATTGTTTAAGGAATTAAGGAAGGGGGGCCCGGCCCAAATTGGTGTCTTGCTTAGGGTCCCATGAGGTCTAAACCCACCTCTGATGTATACATATATATAGACTTGAAGAAGTCTGCTGAGACGTAACGCGTTGGCCTGTACTGACCACCCACTGTTTTCAAGCTAAGTTCTGAATTCTTATCCTTTTATATTTCTCGTTTATTGACAAAAGTTTTTTATTCCTGTTTTTAAAACCATTCTTTGAAACTGTTTTACTCTCGTATATATTAAAATCTATTTTTATAATTTTATAATATCTTTTGGCTTCTAATTATAAGCATACAAAAACATTGTTTTTAGCCACACTCGTCGCCAGTACCCCTATCCCCCCATTTTTTTAATATATATATATATATATATATATATATATATATATATATATATATATACAGCAGCAGCCGGCACTCCCATAACCTTTTCAATGTGCTCAGGTGCCAGAAACAGAAATTAATATAGCTCCATATAGTTTGTATTTATTAGAGCGATGTGGTCATGGGCTACATGGTGTTTCTGTAATAGCAGGATTGACTAGTCCTGCCTGTATAGCAGCTGCTTAAAATTAGCACAACAGCCCTCCCTGCGCCTGATCTAACTTCGGTTAACCCCCCTTTCCATGGGCTACATGCACCCCGCCCTGTGAGTGGTAAGTACAGCTGTGTACCCCCACTGGCGTGCGCAGCACATTTTATTAGGGGGTGCACCGTGGGAGGGGTGTGTCTAGCACCGCCTTTTGGGCGTGTCTAGCTCCATCTATTGATGGTCAACGCATATAAAATATCCACCTTTGTACCAATCCTAATAAAGCAGATACATTGTCAGATGTTGTGGTGTGCACCAAACAAGCACTCCTGATGGCACTCATGCAATTACAGTGCTCCTCCTCAGCCTGGTCTGGCTCCCCCTCTCTTTCCCATGCAAGCTGCAGCAGCTTACTTACAAGTCAGTCACTCACTGACACTGACAGTCACAGACTAGTTACTGCTGCTGCTGGAAAAACAAGTGACCTGTCAATGCTGCTGCCGGCCGTCTGCCAGTATTGAATTTGTCTTCCTAAGAGGAACGCTGGCTGCATGCTGCTCCTCATCAGTGGCTGGCGTTGGCATAGCATAGAAGGAGAGAGGTGGTCGTGTGACGGATGGGCTTGCGATCAGCATGACGTAATCACATCACATCACACTGTTTTTGTACATGGAGGTGGAGCTGGGAATTTGAAAGCCGGTGGCAGTGGCACCCTTGATTAACCCAGGCGTCCGGTCAGTAATGTAGTCCTGCAGGGTGCAGCGCAGAGGGGACAGTAATCAGCCTGCACGGCAATCGCTGCATCAGGCATGTGAGATCGGGGTGCCAGACATTAGGGGGTGCCTGTGCGCACCAGGCACCCCCCCTGCGCACACCTATGTGTACCCCGCTTTTGTGGTGGAGAGTGCTGTGTTACATGCACCCCACCCTGCGAGTGGTAAGTGCATAGCTGTGCCCCGCTTCTGGTGTGGTGAGTGCTGTGGTTTTTTCTCTGTGTGTATATATATATATATATATATACATACAAAGAATCCCGGCACTCCTCTTGCAATCTGTTTGAGGTGCTGCGGTGCCCTCCCAGAGATAAATACCTCAGTGAATACGATGGGTAATGAGGGCGGCACTCACGCAGGCTGTTGCAGGTGTAGAAAAATCAGTTTTATTGATCCGACATGTTTCGGGGACTAGCCCCGTCCTCAGGGCCTTAACAACCCAAACTGAACATGAGACAAACATATATACCCTACCCGAACCATACAATCATGATAAAATGCCACTCACCTGCTCCACGGCGCCATGCTGACTTCCAGACGCCGAACAGCGCTGTCACGTCGCTCACCCCTGGCGTCATCCAGCAGCGCCGCGTCTCCATCTCCCAGGTAACCAGACGCTACGCTCGCTGGGCGCCGGGGGATACTCTGCTGTACCGTGCTGACGACCCGTGATGTCATCTTGCGGCGCTAGTGGTGCGGTTACCGTGGCAACCAAACAAAGCTAGGTGATAAAAACAAAACAAAGACATACAGAAGATATAAGAAATATAATGCATCACTGCCCTACCACCTAGATGATAATGGATTATTGACACATAACAACATGTTATAAGGACAATACTAAGCTATAAAAATCTATAGGGTTCTAATGCTGGCCTATATAGCAATCTACAGATCTCTAAAGACTAAACCACAGATTACAGAGATAGAGGCTGATACCTTTGCTAAATAATATATAGTATATAGTATATAAACCATTTCTTGCCCCTACACTATGGCATAATTACTAAACATTTGGTGTATAGAGAATTTTGTCCTTACAAAAAACTCTGAAGGCCAAGATTTTCATTCAGGCCTCGAGGGGATAGGGTTCCCAGTTTATAGATCCATCTGGACTCATGTTGTAATAGGGCTCGATCCCTATCTCCCCCTCTAAGTGTCTTGGGGACATGGTCTATCAGAATGGCCCTAATGCTAGCCACCCCATGTTTAAATTCCAAACAGTGGCGAGCAAAAGGTTGTTCACTCTGACCCTTTTCTAATGCTTTTTTAATTGCACTCCTATGTAGGGCCATACGTTCACGGAACTGGCGTATGGTCTTGCCCACATAGGCAAGACCACATGGGCATGTCAAAAGGTACACCACATGTGTGGAAGTGCATGTAAGGCGATGTTTAATAGGGATCTTCTTACCAGTTAGGGGATGGTTAAATGTGTTTCCCGTCATTAGCGTGTTACAGGTAGCGCAACCCAAACACCTGAAGCACCCCAATTTAGTTCTCAAAAAATGGGTTTCCTGTGCGCTGGTGAGTTGGGTAACGTCTAATTTAACTATGTGGTCACTGATGTTCCGGCCCCTGGTGTAACTAGGCAACAAAGAGGTATGGGCCAATGATGACAAAGCACCATCCGTCTGTATGATGGGCCATAATGCTTTAGCCTTTTTAATGTTCCTATTCGTGGCCGTGGTGAATTTAGTGACCCAAGGGAGTTTGGGATTATTATTCCTTCTGGATTTAGCTGCGGGGCATAATGCTTGTTCTCGTGGAACACTAAGGGCTTTAGATTTTGCTTTTTCTAGTTCCCCTAAAGGATAACCCCGTTGTGCAAACTTAAGCAGCATGTTATCCATGGCTGACTCAGTGTCATTTGGATCTGATGTGATGCGTCTAACCCTCATAAATTGAGAAAAGGGTAAACCCCTTTTCAATGAACCAGGGTGAAAACTGCGATAGTCTAGTAGCATGTTTCTATCAGTCGTCTTAACAAATAAAGATGTTGACAGTTTGCCCTGATTGATGGTAATGGCCACATCAAGATAATTAACAGTGGTACCATCAATGATATACGTGAATTGTACAGGGTGCTGGGTCGCATTATGGACCTCCCACAAGTTAATCAACTCCTCTCTAGACCCCTGCCATAATACTATTAAATCATCGATGTACCTTCTAAAATAAACCACCTTAGGCTCAATGATAGGGTCCAGGTAGAACATTTGGGTTTCCACCTGATACATAAATGCGTTTGCGTACGAAGGGGCCACTGCGGACCCCATCGCACACCCCGCAAGTTGCAAGAAAAATCGGCCATTGAAGACAAAATAATTACGCCTTAAAACCTTATCCAACAATGACAGAAAGAATGGTATGTCTGGACCTTGGTAGATGGCATTATCTTGAATAAGGGCTCTCACAGCTTCAATACCCGCCTCATGCGGTATACATGTGTATAAGCTGGTGACATCCGAGCTGCAAAGCAACACCCCCTCAGGTAAATCACCCAGGGCTTGTAGCTGTAGCAGAAGGGATGTGGTATCTTTTAAATAAGAAGGGAGAGATTGAATACATGGGTTCAAAAAGGCATCTAAGTATACAGAAATAGGATGGTATAACGACCCTCTAGCAGACACAATAGGCCTGCCAGGCGGGTCCACCAAAGTTTTATGAACCTTGGGCACCGTATAAAACAGCGGGGCCTTAGGATGTTCAACAGTGAGAGCCCTTACTACATCATCTACGATTATGCCCTGTTCCTTAGCTGTTAACAGAAATGTAACTAATTCCCTTTTAAATTCTTTGGTCGGGTCCATCGTGAGCCTCTTATAAACCCTGGTATCTTTAAGTTGACGCTCACATTCTTTAATGTATTCATCAAGGTTTTGTATCACGATAGACCCGCCCTTATCAGCCTTACAAACTACTATGTCCGTTCGAAGGGACAAGTTCCGCAGGGTGATCATCTCAGATCTAGTAAGGTTAAGATGAACCTGATCCGACTTTGAACTAATGTCCTCAGTCTCCAACATCCGCAAAAATGTCCTAATTGAAGGATTCAGGCTGGGGGGGTCAAAGTTAGATCGCGGGGCTATCCGACGTAACTGAGTGGGGACCTCAGACTCTGAAAAATTATCGGACCGTGAGTTGAAGTATTCCTGCCGCCTCAGAGTTCTTCCTAATCTATGTAATTCCACTTTCTTTTCCAAAGGATCCGGGAGAACAGTGGGCACAAAAGACAGTCCTTTCGCTAATAAATGATATTCTTGGTCTGTTAATGGTGCCGAAGATAGATTAAAAACCAATTCTTTTAAGCTCTCGGCGGTTTTTGTGCGAATGATCCTTTGATTTTGTTTCGCCCTCCGCGTCCTCTCCCTCTTCCTGGTTGGGGGGTAAGATTGGACCGGGTGCGAATTCCCTGTGCTCCATGGCCTAAAGGGAAGGATCCTTCAGACTGGGATGTACTGCCAGAGGGTCCTTCTGAGTCGCTTGCTGAGGTACTGGCCCCCGTGCGTTGTTCCCTCTGCCGACGTGAGTTTGATCGCCAGTTGGGTTGTTTATAATCCTGTGATGACCGGGTACCACCCAACCAGGGATAGACTTGCCTTTGTTGGTAGTCTCTCTGTACTGTAACAAGTTTATCCTTTTTGAAACGCACTAGATCTTGTCGATATTGTTCAATTTGGGTACCTAGTTTTGTAACCCAATCAGTCTGGTTATCCAGCTGTAGTGCGGGCTTATGTTCACTCTCAAACTGTACCAGTTGTTCTCTTACAAGGTTAAGCTCCCTGGTGGACTCTTCCACAACCAGCAGCAATAGGTCCATGGAGCATTTGTTCAAGATCGCAACCCACCGCCGGCAAAAAGCTGTATTAAACCGTCCTATAGTGGGTGAGTTGCGAATCCTGAAACCACGTGGAATTAGATTATTGCGGTAATAGTCAGATAGGGAAATTCCATGATAAAGGAAGTCCACTTCCCTCTGTTTCAACCTCAACCATTTCTTATATAATTCGTCACAGGTGCTCTTAACTGGATCATCATCCAACCGTCTCTCTACTAATATGGCACTAGCCTCTATATCAGAGAAGCTTAGTCGTTCGCTAGCATCCTTGTGTATAAGCTCCAATGTAGATTCCATTTCTGCATTGTTATCCATGTTGATTCACTGTATAGGTGTCTACCAATTACCTCACACTGCGGTAAGGACGTATGCAAAAACCAAGACACTCCAAGTGAAAAGTTTAAAATCAAAAGGCAGAAAGCTTTTCATGAAAATAAAAGTCCTGAGTAAAGGGCCACAAGAAAAACAGATGGTGCCTTGGCCTGGATAAGTGCCCTTGGTAGATATGGAATCCAACCGACAGTTATCCAATGTTATACATACAAAGAATCCCGGCACTCCTCTTGCAATCTGTTTGAGGTGCTGCGGTGCCCTCCCAGAGATAAATACCTCAGTGAATACGATGGGTAATGAGGGCGGCACTCACGCAGGCTGTTGCAGGTGTAGAAAAAGCGAGCGTAGCGTCTGGTTACCTGGGAGATGGAGACGCGGCGCTGCTGGATGACGCCAGGGGTGAGCGACGTGACAGCGCTGTTCGGCGTCTGGAAGTCAGCATGGCGCCGTGGAGCAGGTGAGTGGCATTTTATCATGATTGTATGGTTCGGGTAGGGTATATATGTTTGTCTCATGTTCAGTTTGGGTTGTTAAGGCCCTGAGGACGGGGCTAGTCCCCGAAACATGTCGGATCAATAAAACTGATTTTTCTACACCTGCAACAGCCTGCGTGAGTGCCGCCCTCATTACCCATCGTATATATATATATATATATATATATATATATATATACACAGCAGCAGCCGGCACTCCCATAACCTTTTCAATGTGCTCAGGTGCCAGAAACAGAAATTAATATAGCTCCAACCAAAAACGGCACTCAGGGACAATGTAGCAAAAAAAGACTTATATTCCCAAAGGTCTCCATCAAGATAAATATAACAGAAGAATGCTTTCCAAAGTTTGTTAGTGTATTATATGCTTAGGCAGCCAGTTTATTTAAAAACAAAAAATCCAAACATCCGTTAACAATAACATTAGTTAACATCGGTCTCACAGAACCAATGTTTAGGACTAAACAAGGGTGGTCATTCCGAGTTGTTCGCTCGCAAGCTGCTTTTAGCAGCTTTGCACACGCTAAGCCGCCGCCTACTGGGAGTGAATCTTAGCATAGTAAAATTGCGAACGAAAGATTAGCAGAATTGCGAATAGACACTTCTTAGCAGTTTCTGAGTAGCACCAGACTTACTCGGCAACTGCGATCAGTTCAGTCAGTTTCGTTCCTGGTTTGACGTCACAAACACTCCCAGCGTTCGCCCAGACACTCCCCCGTTTCTTCAGACACTCCCGCGTTTTTTCCCAGAAACGGCAGCGTTTTTTCACACACACCCATAAAACGGCCAGTTTCCGCCCAGAAACACCCACTTCCTGTCAATCACATTACGATCACCAGAACGAAGAAAAAATAAGATTTTACTTACCGATAAATCTATTTCTCATAGTCCGTAGTGGATGCTGGGGACTCCGTCAGGACCATGGGGAACAGCGGCTCCGCAGGAGACAGGGCACAAAAGCAAGCTTTTAGGATCACATGGTGTGTACTGGCTCCTCCCCCTATGACCCTCCTCCAAGCCTCAGTTAGGTACTGTGCCCGGACGAGCGTACACAATAAGGAAGGATCTTGAATCCCGGGTAAGACTCATACCAGCCACACCAATCACACCGTACAACTTGTGATTTTAACCCAGTTAACAGTATGATAACAATGAAGTAGCCTCTAAAAAAGATGGCTCACAACAATAATAACCCGATTTTTTTGTAACAATAACTATGTACAAGTAATGCAGACAATCCGCACTTGGGATGGGCGCCCAGCATCCACTACGGACTATGAGAAATAGATTTATCGGTAAGTAAAATCTTATTTTCTCTAACGTCCTAGTGGATGCTGGGGACTCCGTCAGGACCATGGGGATTATACCAAAGCTCCCAAACGGGCGGGAGAGTGCGGATGACTCTGCAGCACCAAATGAGAGAACTCCAGGTCCTCCTCAGCCAGGGTATCAAATTTGTAGAATTTAGCAAATGTGTTTGCCCCTGACTAAGTAGCTGCTCGGCAAAGTTGTAAAGCCGAGACCCCTCGGGCAGCCGCCCAAGATGAGCCCACCTTCCTTGTGGAATGGGCATTTACAGATTTTGGCTGTGGCAGGCCTGCCACAGAATGTGCAAGCTGAATTGTACTACAAATCCAACGAGCAATAGTCTGCTTAGAAGCAGGAGCACCCAGCTTTTTGGGTGCCTACAATATAAACAGCAAGTCAGACTTTCTGACTCCAGCCGTCCTGGAATTATATATATATATATATTTTCAGGGCCCTGACAACGTCTAGCAACTTGGAGTCCTCCAAGTCCCTAGTAGCCGCAGGCACCACAATAGGTTGTTTCAGGTGAAACGCTGACACCACCTTAGGAAGAATCTGGGGATGAGTCCGCAGTTCTGCCCTGTCCGAATGGAAAATCAAATATGGGCTTTTGTAAGACAAAGCCGCCAATTTTGACAATCGCCTGGCCTAGGCCAGGGCCAACAGCATGGTCACTTTCCATGTGAGATATTTCAAATCCACAGATTTGAGTGGTTCAAACCAATATGATTTGAGGAATCCCAACACTACGTTGAGATCCCACGGTGCCACTGGAGGCACACAAGGGCTGTATATGCAATACTCCCTTGACAAACGTCTGGACTTCAGGAACTGAAGCCAATTCTTTCTGGAAGAAAATCTATAGGGCCGAAACTTGAACCGTAATGGACCCAATTTTAGGCTCATAGACACTCCTGTTTGCAGGAAGTGCAGAAATCGACCTAGTTGAAATTTTTTCGTGGGGCCTTCCTGGCCTCACCCACGCAACATATTTTTACCACATGTGGTGATAACGTTGTGCGGTCACCTCCTTCCTGGCTTTGACCAGGGTAGGTATGACCTCTTCCGGAATGCCTTTTCCCTTAGGATCCGGCGTTCAAACCGCCATGCAGTCAAACGCAGTCGCGGTAAGTCTTGGAACAGACAAGGTCCCTGCTGGAGCAGGTCCTTTCTTAAAGGCCGATGCCACGGTTCCTCTTGGAACAGACATGGTACTTGCTGAAAGCAAATCCCTTCTTAGCTCCCGAGGCCATTAGTCCTCTGTGAGCATCTCTTGAAGTTCCGGTTACCAAGTCCCTCTTGGCCAATCCGGAGCCACGAGTATAGTTCTTACTCCTCTATGTCTTATAATTCTCAATACCTTGGTTATGAGAAGCAGAGGAGGGAACACATACACCGACTGTTACACCCACGGTGTTACCAGGACGTCCACAGCTATCGCCTGAAGGTCTCGTGACCTGGCGCAATACCTGTCCCATTTTTTGTTCGGGCGGGACGCCATCATGTCCACCTTTGGTCTTTCCCAACGGTTCACAATCATGCGGAAACCTTCCCGATGAAGTTCCCACTCTCCCGGGTGGAGGTCGTGCCTGCTGAGGAAGTCTGCTTCCCAGTCGTCCACTCCCGGAATGAACACTGCTGACAGTGTTATCACATGATTTTCCGCCTAGCGAAAAATCCTTGCAGTTTTGCCACTGCCCTCCTGCTTCTTGTGCCGCCCTTTCTGTTTACGTGGGCGACTGCCGTGATGTTATCCCACTGGATCAATACCGGCTGACCTTGAAGCAGAGGTCTTGCTAAGCTTAGAGCATTATAAATTTGCTCTTAGCTCCAGTATATTTATGTGGAGAGAATTCTCCAGACTTGATCACACTCCTTGTGTGACTGCTCCCCAGCCTCTCAGGCTGGCCTCCGTGGTCACGAGCATCCAATCCTGAATGCCGAATCTGCGGCCCTCTAGAAGATGAGCACTCTGTAATCACCACAGGAGAGACACCCTTGTCCTTGGATATAGGGTTATCCGCTGATGCATCTGAAGATGCGATCCGGACCATTTGTCCAGCAGATCCCACTGAAGAGTTCTTGCGTGAAATCTGCCGAATGGAAGCGCTTCGTAATAAGCCACCATTTTTACCAGGACTCTTGTGCAATGATGCACTGACACTTTTCCTGGTTTTAGGAGGATCCCGATTAGCTCGGATAACTCCCTGGCTTTCTCCTCTGGGAGAAACACCTTTTCCTGGACTGTGTCCAGAATCATCCCTAGGACCAGCAGACGTGTCGTCGGAACAACTGCGGTTTTGGAATATTTAGAATCCACCCGTGCTGTCGTAGAACTACTTGAGATAGTGCTACTCCGACCTCCAACTGTTCTCTGGACCTTGTTCTTATCAGGAGGTCGTCCATTTTCTTTGAAGACGAATCCTCCTTTCGGTCATTACCTTGGTAAGGACCCGGGGTGCCTTGGACAATCCAACGGCATCGTCTTGAAACTGATAGTGACAGTTCTGTACCACGAACCTGAGGTACCCTTGGTGAGAAAAGGCAAATTTTGGGACATGGAGGTAAGCATCCCTGATGTCCCGGGACACCATCTAGTCCCCTTGTTCTTTGCTATCACTGCTCTGAGTGACTCCATCTGGATTTGAACCCTTGTAAGTGTTCAAATTTTTCAGATTTAGAATAGGTCTCACCTAGCCTTCAGTACCACCATATAGTGTGGAGTAATACCCCTTTCCTTGTTGTCGGAGGGGTAATTTTATTATCACCTGCTGGGAATACAGCTTGTGAATTGTTTTCAATACTGCCTCCCTGTCGGAGGGAGACATTGGTACAGCAGACTACAGGAACCTGCGAGGGGGGAAACCTCTCGACATTCCAATCTGTACCCCTTGGATACTACTTGTAGGATCCAGGGGTCCTGTACGGTCCCAGCGTCATGCTGAGAACTTGGTAGAAGCGGTGGAAGGCTTCTGTTCCTGGGAATGGGCTGCCTGCTGCAGTCTTCTTCCCTTTCCTCTATCCCTGGGCAGATATGACTCTTATAGGGACGAAAGGACTGAGGCTGAAAAGACGGTGTCTTTTTCTGCAGAGATGTGACTTAGGGTAAAAAACGGTGGATTTTCCAGCAGTTGCCCTGGCCACCAGGTCCCATGGACCGACCCCAAATAACTCCTCCCCTTTATACGGCAATACATCTTTGTGCCGTTTGGAATCTGCATCACCTGACCACTGTCGTGTCCATAAACATCTTCTTGCAGATATGGACATCGCATTTACTCTTGATGCCAGAGTGCAAATATCCCTCTGCGCATCTCGCATATATAGAAATGCATCCTTTAAATGCTCTATAGTCAATAAAATACTTTTAGTCAGGGAATCCGACCAAGCCACCTCAGCTCTGCACATCCAGGCTGAGGCGATCGCTGGTCGCAGTATAACACCAGCATGTGTGTATATACTTTTTAGGATATTTTTCAGCCTCCTATCAGCTGGCTCCTTAAGTACGGCACTATCCGTAGATGGTACCGCTACTTGTTCTGATAAGCGTGTGAGCGCCTTATCCACCCTGAGGGGTGTTTCCCACCGCGCCTTAACTTCAGGCGGGAAAGGGTATACCGCCAATAATTTTCTATCGGGGGAAACCCACGCATCATCACACACTTCATTTAATTTATCTGATTCAGGAAAAACTACAGGTAGTTTTTTCACCTCACACATAATACCCTTTTTTGTGGTACTTGGAGTATCAGAAATATGTAACACCTCCTTCATTGCCCTTAACGTGTGGCCCTAAAAGAAAATACGTTTGTTTCTTCACCGTCGACACTGAAATCAGTGTCCGTGTCTGGGTCTGTGTCGACCGACTGAGGTAAATGGGCATTTTACAGTCCCTGACGGTGTTTGAGACGCCTGGACAGATACTAATTTGTTCGCCGGCCCTCTCATGTCGTCAACCGGCTTGCAGCGTGTTGACATTGTCACGTAATTTCCATAAATAAGCCATCCATTCCGGTGTCGACTCCCTAGAGAGTGACATCACCATACAGGCAATTTGCTCCGCCTCCTCACCAATATTTTCCTCATACATGTCGACACACACGTACCGACATACAGCACACACATAGGGAATGCTCTGATAGAGGACAGGACCCACTAGCCCTTTGGGGAGACAGAGGGAGAGTTTGCCAGCACACACCAAAACGCTATAATTATCCAGGGACAACCTTTATATAAGTGTTCCTCCCTTATAGCATTTTAATATATATACATATCGCCAAATCAGTGCCCCCCCTCTCTGTTTTAACCCTGTTTCTGTAGTGCAGTGCAGGGGAGAGCCTGGGAGCCTTCCCACCAGCCTTTCTGTGAGGGAAAATGGCGCTGTGTGCTGAGGAGAATAGGCCCCGCCCCCTTTTCGGCGGGCTTCTTCTCCGGAGTTTTAGATATCTGGCAGGGGTTAAATACATCCATATAGCCTCAAGGGCTATATGTGATGTATTTTTCGCCATACAGGTATTATACATTGCTGCCCAGGGCGCCCCCCTCCAGCGCTCTGCACCCTCCGTGACCGCTGTGTGAAGTGTGCTGACAACAATGGCGCACAGCTGCAGTGCTGTGCGCTACCTGATGAAGACTGAGAGTCTTCTGCCGCCTGGTTCCGGACCTCTTCATCTTCAGCGTCTGCAAGGGGGGTCGGCGGCGCGGCTCCGGGACGAACCCCAGGGCGAGCCCTGTGTTCCGACTCCCTCTGGAGCTATGTCCAGTAGCCTAAGAATCCAATCCATCCTGCACGCAGGTGAGTTGAAAATCTCTCCCCTAAGTCCCTCGATGCAGTGAGCCTGTTGCCAGCAGGACTCACTGAAAATAAAGAACCTAAAAACTTTTTCTAAGTAACTCTTTAAGAGAGCCACCTAGATTGCACCCTTCTCGGCCGGGCACAAAAACCTAACAGAGGCTTGGAGGAGGGTCATAGGGGGAGGAGCCAGTACACACCATGTGATCCTAAAAGCTTGCTTTTGTGCCCTGTCTCCTGCGGAGCCGCTGTTCCCCATGGTCCTGACGGAGTCCCCAGCATCCACTAGGACGTTAGAGAAAACCTCGTAATGCCGCGAGTAAAATACCTAACTGCATAGCAAATTTACTTGGCGCAGTCGCAGTGCGAACATTGCGCATGCGCAATTAGCGGAAAATCGCTGCGATGCGAAGAAAATTACCGAGCGAACAACTCGGAATGAGGGCCAAAGTTTTTTAACCATGGGGGGTAATTCCAAGTTGATCGCAGCAGGAATTTTGTTAGCAGTTGGGCAAAACCATGTGCACTGCAGGGGAGGCAGATTTAACATGTGCAGAGAGAGTTAGATTTGGGTGTGGTGTGTTCAATCTGCAATCTAAATTGCAGTGTAAAAATAAAGCAGCCAGTATTTACCCTGCACAAAAACAAAATAACCCACCCAAATCTAACTCTCTCTGCACATGTTATATCTACCTCCCCTGCAGTGCACATGTTTTTGCTCAACTGCTAACAAAATTCCTGCTGCGATCAACTCAGAAATACCCCCATTGTTTAACCAATGTCCCATCCCTAACATAGAGTATTCCATTACTGGAAATAGATAAAACACACCCCAGCACCTCTGGTAATAGTATGGAACTGCACCAAAAGAATCCATATTCCACCAGTCTGGTACATAAAAAACATCAGCTGCAGGAGTGGATTTAGAGGTGAGGACGCCCCTGGCCACAACAGTAACCCTTACCCCCCCCCCCCCCCCCCCTACCTGCCTAATTTTACTATTGTTATTGATTTATTGTAAGCCCTCAGCTGATGATAGAGCGTTTAATAGAAAAATATAAAAGCCACTAACTATGACATTTTAATTATGTATGCCGGTTGGGTATGATATGCCGGTTGCCGGGATCCTGGCGGTCAGCATACCGACATCGGGAACCAGAATGCTGGCGGCAGTAGCAGATCTTGCTATGGACACACAGGATTTTTGCCCGGGGCTCCGCCTTCTGGAGGGCGCCGCACAATGGCAAGATCCGCTACTGTTGGTCAGTGCCCCCCGATGCTGTGCGGCGCTGTGAAGGAAACTAGACGGGTAGACGCTATCCGTCTAGTTTCCCTTCATGGAGAGGACCTTTGCGGCATCGCGCACAGCATTGTGGGACTGGCACATAGACGCTAGGGGTCATAATTGACCTCTAGTGTCTATGCTGTGCTATGGGATCCGAGGAGCGGCGCCGGTGGAGGTCAGCAGCGGAGGTCAGCAGCGGTCAGGAATCAGGAGTGGGGATAGTAAGTATTAATTCATAATTATTTTTTTTTGTTTGTAAGCGGCGCTACTCTACAGGGGGCACAAATGGGGGCACAACTCTACAGGGGGCACAAATGGGGGCACAACTCTACAGGGGGCACAAATGGGGGCACAACTCTACAGGGGGCGTAACTGACCATGCCCCTGTATGAAGCCACGCCCTTATTTTCACCCAGGACGCCACAAGGGCTAGAACCAGCCCTGGCTGTCGGGGAAGGAGGGGGGGCGGGAACTGAGCGCAATGAAGTCCCTTGTGGGCTCACTGCGCTCGCCACACAGTGGGCTGGGTGGCTCGCTGCGCTTGCCACAGGTTCTTTTCCCACTCTATGGGTGTCATGGACACCCACGAGTGGGAATAGACCCTGTGAGTCGGCATTCCGACTGCCGCCATTTTTAGTGTTTGGGATCCCGGCGTCGGCATGCTGACTGCTGGCATCCCGAGTACCTGTAGCATAATTGCATCCCATGTATATATACCTCCCAACATCAGCTCATGTGAAAGCGGGAACCACTCACACAGCAGAGCCATGTATGACAAAAAGTGGTAGTGGCCCATGGAAAAGGGGGTGTGGCTTCGTGGGAGAGCCACAATCGCAAGCCATGCCCCCATTTTCGTCGTTTAGAGGGAATGCCCAGCGCTCTATGAGCTGCTGGCATGCCCCCAGTCCCTCTTTCTCCTGTGAATAGATGCGCCTATTCACCACTGCAGAGCAGAGAGTGACTGGAGCCTCCCAACTGCTTCACCCTATTGCGGGACACTGCTGCCGATGGATGGGACAGTCCTAAAAAATGTGACTGTCTCGCGAAAAATCGGGACAGTTGTGAGGTATGTCTATATATATTTACAGTAAGACAGTCCCCTACTGCCGAGAGCCAAACCAACTGCCACCGAAAATGCTGCCAAACATCACTGGCAGTTGGTGTGGCTCCTTTATTGGAATATTGGACTGAGCTGCAGCCCCACTAGAGCCTTCACGGAAACATTTTACACCTTTTCACCCCCTTAGGAGTCAAATTTAAAAAAAACCTTGCTTAGTGGGTGCTTACGTCATGGAAAGAGTATACTCCCCGAATGTCATGTTTCTAAGTCCAGGGTTTTGGGCTGGGTGTTGATTAGTTGAGAGGGGGAATTCAATTGCAAGTAAAATACCTTTTTTTCGAGTGTTAACTATTCGTACATATAGCCCAAAAATGTAACTTTTCGTCTGTATGTGCACTCCCGTTTCTCGCGCATTTAAATTAGTAATCAGTGATAATGGAATTCACCAGATAATTCTTGCCAACAAAACTTGTGTTAAGTCTAGGTGAAAATGGGGAATTCAGCCTGTAACCCCAAAAAAGACAAACTAATATTGGATAATGAAATAGAAGTGTGACAACTTGGGAAGAATCACATCCAGCGGTATGGTAAAACAGTGGATTGTTTATTCACTGCAGCTTAGTAGCCACTGCACAGCAGGTAACAAGTCTGGTATTACTGCAGGTCACAAATGCCACAGAAAATGAAGCAGTTACAGCAACAGGTTTCTGTGGTCCTTCCAGGCCCTGGCACCCTAATGCTAGCCATCACCCCATTCTATTGCCTGGCCAGCTTGTCCGACATCAGGGGCCCTGTATTCTGTTTGCAGCAGAGCTGTATCCCAACTCACAGGTGGGTTGATTGCTTGGTTGTGAACCTCAGCACACAGCAGAACCTGGACTAGACCTGTCAACCAGGCTATACTAGTAGTCAGGTGGTATTGCCTCTGACTTATGGCACTGTGGCCTCCCTGCCACAGTGGTCATAAGAAAAGTATTTGGTATTCTTAAAATGTGTCAAATAGCTGTTATACTGTATGCATTTTTCTATACATTTGAAAAAAATTATACAGAGCAAGTGTTTTTCAGAGGTGCATAAAAATGCCAATCAGTAGGTTTTTGTATCATATTAAGGGACTTAAATTAAAAAAAAAAAAAAAAAAATGTAACTCCCACCTGCAAGTGCAAAAACACATTATTGGCCAAATTAAGATAATTAAAAAGTTTTTAATTTGTACCTTAAAATCGCAATATTCCTCAACTTTACACCTGGTCAGGAGGTGGTGAAATTTTTTTGTGTTAAATCTTATGTTAACTTCACCTGCAAATGAATTAGGTGATAACCACTTGGGTTATTGCAGGTTATTCTATTCCACCCTGAGTCTCCCATATCCAAAGTTCCAAAATACTGAATATTCTGAAATACACACTTTTTTTTAGCGTGGCTGAGATAGTAAAACCTTTGATTTATGATGGTTCAATATACACAAACTTAATTTGACGCACTTTTGTCGCCAAAAGTAGTTTGGATATCAGATTTTTTCATATTTTAGAATATTTGCATACCATAATGAGATATTTTTTGGATGGGTCACAAGTCTAAACACAAAATGCATTTATGTTTCATATTCATCTTATACACACAGCCCGAAGGTCATTTTATACAATATTTTTTTTTATAATTTTGTGTATGAAACAGTGTGTACATACACAAAATTCTTTTGTGTCTCATATACACATTATACACATAGCCTGAAGGTAGGGTTTTACAATATGTTTGATAATTGTGTGCATTAAACAAAGTTTAAATTGTATTCAATTTTTCTACTTCAATCTTTACAAAGAAACTTCTGCTATATGAACAGGCTAGAGGTGACAAGAAAGTTTGAAATGTAGATGGAATCATAGAGGGCTTTATGCATATTGCTGGTGTTTTAACTATGCCGACCTGGGGAATACCAAAAGGGAAGCCCTAGTGTGAGGTGCAGAGGAGGTGTGGCACAATGAATCATGTAATTAAACCCCCGGTCCAATTTCTTGAGTGTGGAAGTGGGCAGAACCAGGAGAAATATATATTTTCATGGGAGTTTGGGAGATCCCCAAAACTGGGACTCTACTGGACATTCTAGAAGAGTAGGTAAGTATGGTTCTGTGTATTGAGGTATATTGCTCCCTCCTTGGAACAGACCTGCTCAATATACAATATTAAATTATTATGATAGAGAAATGTAACACATCACATGGCAACTATGAATATCATCACTGTGTGTGCGTGCATGAGTGCGCACGTGCCACGAGAGAATATGGAGGTAAGAGTTGAAACTCAATACTGTTTCCTACATTTGTTTTGATACATAGACCGCAAAAGTTTTTAAGTTTAGATGGAGATTATTATGTTTTCTTTTGGGAATACACAGGGATCTCTTACAGGTTGTCAAAAGGGTAGGCATAATTATGTAATATACTGTAATTTAAATATGGTACTTCTGTGGAATAAACCTCTTACAGATGGAGTAGAAAAAAACTATACTGTACATAGAGATGAGCAGGTTCAGTTCTCAGAGAACCAACACCCCCCCCCCCCCCCCCCAACTTCATGATCCGAGTCGGGAACCGAGTATGGCTCGGGACTTCCCGCCAGATTCGGATCCCAGAACAAGGCAAAACGTTGCCGCCATTTTCACTCTGGACTTGGAGAGTGACAGAGACAGACCTCTGTCTCTCTCTGTGGGTGGTGGCGTTGGGTGGGGTCACTGTGTGCTCCCTAGGGGTGCTGTCTTGTCACTGTGGTGAGCCTGTGATGCTAGGGTTGCTGTCCTGGCTGTCACTGGTGTTTCATGTGCTGCTAGGGGTGCTGCAGCTGTACATGGGTGTTGCTGTCCTGGCTATTACTGTGTTGTACAGGGAGCAGGGCACCGTTCTCCTGTATGCTGTGAAAATACAGGGGTGCTGGCCCTGTCTTGTATGCTGTAAAAATTTAGGGGTGTAGTGAAAATAAATGTACACTGGCCCTGTCCTGTATGTTGTCAAAATACAGGGATGCTGTTGTTAAAATAAATGTACACTGGCCCTGTCTTGTATGCTGTCAAAATTCAGGGGTGCAGTGAAAATAAATGTACACTGGCCCTGTCCTGTATGCTGTAAAAATACAGGGGTGCTGATGTTAAAATAAAAGTACACTGGAGCTGTCATGTATGCTGTAAAAATACAGGGGTGCTGTTGTTAAAATAAATGTACACTGGTCCTGTCTTGTTTGCTGTAAAAATTCAGGGATGCAGTCAAAATACATGTACACTGGCCCTGTCCTGTATGCTGTAAAAATACAGTTTTGCTGTTGTTAAAATAAATGAACACTGGCCCTGTATGTATGCTGTAGCAATATGGGGGTGCTGTAAAAAAAAATATACACTGGACCTGTCCTGTATGCTGTAAAAATACAGGGGTGTTGTGAATATAAAGTGATGCTGGCCCTGTCTTGTATGCTGTAAAATTACTGGGGTGTTGTGAAAATACAGGGGCGCTGGCACTGTCCTGTATGCTATAAAAATACAGGGGTGCTTTGAAAATAAATATACACCGGCCCTGTCCTGTATGCTGTAAAAATACAGGGGTGCTGTGAAAATAAAGGGGCACTGTTCTGTGTGCTGTAATTATAAAGGGGTGCTGTCCTATGAGATGGAGAACAGAAAATTTGGAGGAAAAAATTGTGAAAAATCAGGAATCACTTCCAGTTCCTAGTACTAGTGCTGAAGCTGCTCCTGCCACCAGTCATGACATTGACGATGCAATTCCATCAATGTCGTCTGCTAAGGCCAATGCCCAATGTCATAGAGGGCATGTAAAATCCAAGAAGCTAAAATTAAGAACAAAAAAAAGATATACAGGTTGAGTATCCCATATCCAAATATTCCGAAATACGGAATATTCCGAAATACGGACTTTTTTGAGTGAGAGTGAGATGGTGAAACATTTGTTTTTTGATGGCTCAATGTACACAAACTTTGTTTAATACACAAAGTTATTAAAAAAATATTGTATTAAATGACCTTCAGGCTGTGTGTATAATGGCCCTCATTCCGAGTTGTTCGCTCGTTCTTTTTCATCGCATCGCAGTGAAAATCCGCTTAGTACGCATGCGCAAAGTTCGCACTGCGACTGCGCCAAGTAACTTTACTATGAAGAAAGTATTTTTACTCACGGCTTTTTCTTCGCTCCGGCGATCGTAATGTGATTGACAGGAAATGGGTGTTACTGGGCGGAAACACGGCGTTTCAGGGGCGTGTGGCTGAAAACGCTACCGTTTCCGGAAAAAACGCAGGAGTGGCCGGAGAAACGGTGGGAGTGCCTGGGCGAACGCTGGGTGTGTTTGTGACGTCAACCAGGAACGACAAGCACTGAAATGATCGCACAGGCAGAGTAAGTCTGGAGCTACTCAGAAACTGCTAAGTAGTTAGTAATCGCAATATTGCGAATACATCGGTCGCAATTTTAAGAAGCTAAGATTCACTCCCAGTAGGCGGCGGCTTAGCGTGTGTAACTTTGCTAAATTCGCCTTGCGACCGATCAACTCGGAATGAGGGCCAAGGTGTATATGAAACATAAATGAATTGTGTGAATGTAGACACACTTTGTTTAATGCACAAAGTTAGAAAAAATATTGGCTAAAATTACCTTCAGGCTGTGTGTATAAGGTGTATATGCAACATAAATGAATTCTGTGCTTAGATTTAGGTCCCATTACCATGATATCTCATTATGGTATGCAATTATTCCAAAATACGGAAAAATCCGATATCCAAAATACCTCTGGTCTCAAGCATTTTGGATAAGGGATATTCAACCTGTATATCTGATAAGGAGGGGGGGGGGGGGGGGGGGTCACACCGAGTTGATCGCTAGCTGAATTTGTTTGCAGCGCAGCGATCAGGCTAAAAAACGACAGTTCTGCACATGCGTATGCGGTGCAATGCGCACACGCGACGTACGGGCACAACGAACGATGTAGTTTTGCACAGGGTCTAGCGATGCATTTCAGTTGCACTGCTTGAGTGATTGACATGAAGTGGGCGTTTCTGGGTTGCAACTGACCGTTTTCAGGTAATGTGTGGAAAAACTCAGGCGTGCCAGGAAAAACGCAGACGTGGCTGGGCGAACGCTGGGCGGGTTTGTGATGTCAAATCCGGAACTGAATAGTCTGAAGTGATCGCAAGCGCTGAGTAGGTTTTGAGCTACTCTGAAACTACACAAAAATTTTTTGCAAGCGCTCTGCGATACAACCGCTCGTACTTCTGCTAAGCTAAAATACACTCCCAGTGGGCGGCGGCATAGCGTTTGCACGGCTTCTGAAACTAGCTAGCGAGCGATGAACTCGGAATGACCCCCAAGAAACGTAAAATTGACAATATGCCACGACACGAAGTGGCAAGGAAAGGCTAAGGCCTTGGCCTATGTTCATGACTGGTGGTTCAGCTTCTTATGAAGATGGAAGCCCTCCTCCCTCTCGAAAATTTTAAAAATAAAGCTTGTTAAAGCACAGGAAAAAACAAATGTGCATTCAGAGATATCACAAATCCCCAAGGAGAGTCCAAGTGTGTCCGCGGTTGCGATGTCTAGGCCTGACCTTCCCAAGACTGTATGCGAAGAGGAGGCTCCTACCACCATTTGCACGCCCTCTGCAAGTGCTGGGAGGAGCACCGCCAGTTCAGTTACTGATATTGAGATTGAGGATGTCACTATAGACGTACACCAGGATGAGGAAGATATTGGTGTAGCTGGTGCTGAAGAGGAAGTTGATGATGAGGATTCTGATGGTGATGTGGTTTGTTTGAATAAGGCACCAGTGGACACTGTTGTTGTCCAATGGGCTTTTTCGCCCATTGTCATGCCTGGGCAAAATACCAAAAAAGCCACCTCTTCGGTGTGGAACTATTTCTCCACAAACTCGGGCAACAGGTGTCAAGCCATGTGTTGCCTTTGTCATCCATAATAAGTAGGGGTAAAGACGTTAACTACCAAGGAACATCCTCCCTTATACGTCACCTGCAGCGCATTCATCATAAGTCATTGTCAAGTACAGAAACTTTGGGTAATAGCGTAAGCAGTCCACTGACACCTAAATGATGTGGTTTGTTTGAATATTATTTCTCTTACGTCCAAGAAGATACTGGAGTCCAGATTAGTACCATGGGGTATAGACGGGTCCACTAGGAGCCTTGGGCACTTTAAGAAATCAATAGTGTACACTGGCTCCTCCCTCTATGCCCCTCCTACCAGACTCAGTTTAGAAAATGTGCCCGGAGGAGCCGGTCACACTTAGGGAAGCTCCTGAAGAGTTTTCTGCATTTATTTTCTATTTGTTGTTTTCAGGCAGGGTTTATTAGCACCAGCCTGCCTGCTTCGTGGGACTTAGGGGGGAGAACGGCCCAACTTCCTGAAGAGTTAATGGTCCCGTTTTTCCGCTGACAGGACACTGAGCTCCTGAGGGGGTTATTCGTAAGCCACACCACGGCGCAGCGTACCCTCCACAGCAAGCCGACATCCCTAACAGAGCCAGAAGAGAGAAGAGTGGTGAGTACAGCACCGGTGTCCCGGTTAGCAGATCGCCAGCGGGAATGGCGGCACAAGGGTAGGAGCGCAGCACTGAGTGCTGGCTGCGCCCCAGGGGGCTCAGGAGGACATGCAGCTGCGTGTGTCCTGCTGTGAGGGGCGCGCTGAGCCACCAATGACTACCCACACTGGCACCCATATCTAACACGGGTTTTAATCCTCTGTTAGACAGAAAATTACCTCAGGCCACTATAAAAAAAGCGGGAAGCCAAACGCCATTTTAGGGGGCGGGACTTCACTAAGAGCGGATCCAGCAGCTCACCAGCGCCATTTTCCCTCTGCAGCTTGCACTGACAGGAATCGCAGGGAAGCACAGCTCCTCCATAAAGACTCCAAGTCTCCTCAGCGGTACCAGGGGGTCTTAGAAGGGGGGGGAGGGGGTAGTGTTAAATACTAAGCCATATTAAGGGACTTAATGTGGCGACCCAGCTAATATTTTCTTGGCTACAGGGGCGCTGTGCAGGGCCGGACTGGGACCAAAAATAGGCCCTGGCATTTTTGAAGCACACAGGCCCACCTCGGTGTCAGCATCTGACTCCTCCCCTTACTGTTCCCGACTCCTCCTACTTCTTAGTCTATGCTCTTACAAATATAAATTAATATTATAACAACATACAAGTGTACATCATTCTGTATTAAAATACACACAACCATTGGTTGAAGTGGAAATGTTGAAGTGGGGGTATGGAAAAATAAAGGTTGTAACTAAGCGCACGCGCCCCATTCACTAGAATGAGAGCGTCTGTGTGCACTCTCCCGGCGGGGCTAAGCAGCGACCAATCAGACAGAGAGTGTTCCTTAGAGGTACTGTGTGCGCACGCCGAAGGCGCGCGCGCCAAAAATATGGGTGTGGCCAATTAAAATGGGACATGATACACAGACGTATGCCCCCAATAGTGCAGTGCCAGATCCACAATTGCCCCCACGGTGCCAGGTTTACAAATGCCCCCACAGTGCCAGGTATACAAATGCCCCCACAGTGCCAGGTATACAAATGACCCCAAAGTGCCAGGTATAAAAATGCCCCACAGTGCCAGGTATACAAATGCCCCCACAGTGCCAGATCCACAAATGCCCCACAGTGCCAGATCCACAAATGCCCCCACAGTGCCAGATCCACAAATGCCCCCACAGTGCCAGATCCACAAATGCCCCCACAGTGCCAGGTATACAAATACCCCCACAGTGCCAGACAGTTGCCCCCACAGTGCCAGGTATACAAATGCCCCCACAGTGCCAGGTAAACAATTGCCCCCACAGTGCCAGGTATAAAAATGCCCCCACAGTGCCAGGTATACAAATGCCCCCACAGTGTCAGGTAAACAATTGCCCCCACAGTGCCAGGTATACAAATGCCCCCACAGTGCCAGGTATACAAATGCCCCCACAGTGCCAGGTAAACAATTGCCCCCACAGTGCCAGGTATACAAATGCCCCCACAGTGCCAGGTATACAAATGCCCCCACAGTGCCAGGTAAACAATTGCCCCCACAGTGCCAGCCAATTGCCCCCACAGTGCCAGGTATACAAATGCCCCCACAGTGCCAGGTAAACAATTGCCCCCACAGTGCCAGCCAATTGCCCCCACAGCAGTGCTGCAGCTGCTTACCGCTGCTGCTGCTCCTCCGGCTGGGATGTGACTGAGGCTGTCATGAGCTGGAAGCGCGCCAGCGCGGCTATGTCTGGCGGCGTGTAGCGGACTTCAAACCAGCCGGACTGAGCGGCAGCGTGTCTCAGTGAGTGCTGGACCGGTCCACGTGGCCATCGGCCCTTCTGGCATTTGCCAGAAGTGTCAGATGGCCAGTCCGGCCCTGGCGCTGTGTGTGGCTGGCTCTGATTTCTGTGTCTCCCTGAGGGCTCTGTGTTGGTTGACACTGTATTTTCACCTGTGTGTGGGTGTGGGTGTGTCCCTTCACATTACCATGTCCAGGGGTTGTGTTTCCTGCACGGCCATGGGCCTTTCTTCCCCTGGAGACTCACTACCCTGTACCCAGGATAGTGCTCATTCTCAGGCTAGTGTGGCAGAACCCCCATGGTTAGCTTCCATTAAAGGGATGATATAGAATATTTCAACTAAATTATCCAATAATGAGAAAGAGACGCAAATTTTAAGACAGTCTATGGGGTATATTTACTAAGGTCCCGATTTTGACCGAGATGCCGTTTTTTCTTCAAAGTGTCATCTCGGTAATTTACTAAGCAAAAATCTCGGCAGTGATGAGGGCATTCGTAATATTTTGGAAGTCCTAGGAAAAAATCACGAATCAATACACCATCGGTCAAATACGCCTGCAATTTGCTAGAAATCGGTCATTTACTAAAAAGTGCAAAACACAAACACTGCCGACAATAGCCAAACACTGCTGTGCTAAAATACAAATCATGAAAAAGTGCTAAAAAAAAACAGACCTGCTTTTTTATCCCGTGTTTGTATAGGCATGCACGGATCCATGAGATCCGTGCGTGTTTATCAGTGGGAAGGGGTGGGAAATGTTATAATTTTTCAAAAAAAAATTGCGTGGGGTCCCCCCTCCTTAACCAAACCAGCCTCGGGCTCTTTGAGCCGGCCCTGGTTGCAAAAATATGGGGGAAAAATTGACAGGGGTTCCCCCATATTTAAGCAACCAGCACCGGGCTCTGCGCCTGGTCCTGGTTCCAAAAATACGGGGGACAAAAAGCGTAGGGGTCCCCCGTATTTTTTAAACCAGCACCGGGCTCCACTAGCTGGACAGATAATGCCACAGCCGGGGGTCACTTTTATACAGTGCCTTGCGACCGTGGCATCAAATATCCAACTAGTCACCCCTGGCCAGGGTACCCTGGGGGAGTGGGGACCCCTTCAATCAAGGGGTTCCCCCCCCCCCCCAGCCACCCAAGGGCCAGGGGTGAAGCCCGAGGCTGTCCCCCCCATCCAATGGGCTGCGGATGGGGGGCTGATAGCCTTTGTTCAAAGTGAATGATATTGTTTTTAGTAGCAGTACTACAAGTCCCAGCAAGCCTCCTCCGCAAGCTGGTACTTGGAGAACCACAAGTATCAGCATGCGGCGGAAAACCAGGCCTGCTGGTACCTGTAGTACTACTACTAAAAAAATACCCCAATAAAGACAATACACACACACCTTGAAAGTATAACTTTAATACATACATACACACCACCATATACACATACTTACCTTATGTTCACACGAGGGTCGGTCCTCTTCTCCAGTAGAATCCATGGTGTACCTGTTGAAAAAATCCTACTCACCAAATCCAGTGTAGAGGGCTCCTCGGATAATCCATTTGTAATCCATGTACTTGTAAAAATAAAAAAACGGGACACCCGACCACGAACTGAAAGGGGACCCATGTTTTCACATGGGACCCCTTTCCCCGAATGCCAGAAACCCCCTCTGACTGATGTCTAAGTGGGTTTCTTCAGCCAATCAGGGAGCGCCACGTTTGGCACCCTCCTGATCGGCTGTGTGCTCCTGTACTGTATGACAGGCGGCACACGGCAGTGTTACAATGTAGCGCCTATGCGCTCCATTGTAACCAATGGTGGGAACTTTCAGGTCAGCGGTTGCCCGAAAGTGACCTCACCGCTGACCTGAAAGTTCCCACCATTGGTTACAATGGAGCGCATAGGCGCTACATTGTAACACTGCCGGGTGCCGCCTGTCATACAGTACAGGAGCACACAGCCGATCAGGAGGGTGCCAAACGTGGCGCTCCCTGATTGGCTGAAGAAACCCACTTAGACATCAGTCAGAGGGGGTTTCTGGCATTCGGGGAAAGGGGTCCCATGTGAAAACATGGGTCCCCTTTCAGTTCGTGGTCGGGTGTCCCGTTTTTTTATTTTTACAAGTACATGGATTACAAATGGATTATCCGAGGAGCCCTCTACACTGGATTTGGTGAGTAGGATTTTTTCAACAGGTACACCATGGATTCTACTGGAGAAGAGGACCGACCCTCGTGTGAACATAAGGTAAGTATGTGTATATGGAGGTGTGGATGGATGTATTAAAGTTATACTTTCAAGGTGTGTGTGTGTTGTCTTTATTGGGGTATTTTTTTAGTAGTAGTACTACAGGTACCAGCGGGCCCATTTTTCCGCAGCATGCTGGTACTTGTGGTTCTCCAAGTACCAGATTGCGGGGGAGGCTTGCTGGGCCTTGTAGTACTGCTACTAAAAACAATATCATTCACTTTGAACAAAGGCTATCAGCCCCCCATCCGCAGCCCATTGGATGGGGGGGACAGCCTCGGGCTTCACCCCTGGCCCTTGGGTGGCTGGGGGGGGACCCCTTGATTGAAGGGGTCCCCACTCCCCCAGGGTACCCCGGCCAGGGGTGACTAGTTGGATATTTGATGCCACGGCCGCAAGGCACTGTATAAAAGTGACCCCCGGCTGTGGCATTATCTGTCCAGCTAGTGGAGCCCGGTGCTGGTTTCAAAAATACGGGGGACCCCTACGCTTTTTGTCCCCCGTATTTTTGGAACCAGGACCAGGCGCAGAGCCCGATGCTGGTTGTTTAAATATGGGGGAACCCCTGTCCATTTTTTCCCCATATTTTTGCAACCAGGATCGGCTCAAAGAGCCCGAGGCTGGTTTGGCTTAGGAGGGGGGACCCCACGCAATTTTTTTTTTACATTTAAACATTTTTTTATTTTTTTTTACAAGGTGCACAATGAAGCCCAGCACGGATCTCTCAGATCCGGCCGAAATTCATTGTATTAAAGTCGGCAGTGTTTTACAAGTCACTCACGTAAAACACTGCCAAAAAAAACGAATGACATCGACATCGGAAAACCCGAAAATGCAGAATACGGCAGCTTAGTAAATTAGTCGTAATCAATTCAAAAAGTTGCATATTTACACTTTCGATGTCATTCGTGATTGAACTTTGACCTCAAACGGGAAAATACGAATCTTAGTAAATTTACCCCTATGTATGACCTGATGAATAGAGATTCAGTTCCCATACCAGTGTCTCAAACCCTCGACATTTGCCCACAAAAGCGTTTTCTGGCCCAGCTCATGCAGGATGACACTGATGACGATACATCAGATCCAGAGGAGGGTGAGGTGGATGTGAGCGGGGGAGATGCTGTCTTATCACAGGGCATACAGTCCCTGATAGAGGCTATCAGAAATGTCCTGCACATTCCTGACAAGACGGCAGAGGTGGAGGAGGAATCCTTTTTTTAATGTAATAAATAAATCCTCGGCTACTTTTCCTGTATCAAAGGAATTGAATGCCCTGTTTGAAGAAACTTGGGCTAACCCTGACAAAATATTTCAGATCTCTAAAAGATTGCTTACATCCTTTCCCTTTCCCCTGGAAGATAGAAAGAAATGGGAAAACCCACAGGTTGTCGACGCATCGGTATCTAGGTTGTCACGTAAGATTGTCTTACCTATGCCTGGGGCTGCATCCTTAAAGGACACAGCTGACCGCAAAATTGAGAACACTCTCAAATCGCTATACATGACGGTGGGGGTGGCCCAGAGGCCCACTGTTGCTTGCGCATGTATCACTAGAGCCTTCGCAAAAAGGTCAGGTAACCTAATTGACAATTTGGATACCTTACCCAGGGGGGAGATAGTTTTACTCCTGCAGCATATCCAAGATTCTGCAAATATTATGGTGGATGCCTTAAAGGAAATTGGTTTGCTCAACGCACGCACCACTGCCATGGCAGTGTCAGCACACAGGAGATTGTGGCTATGCCAGTGGACTGCGGATAGGACTCCAGGAAAGGAGTGGAAAATCTACCTTTCAGAGGGGAGGCCCTGTTTGGGGATGAACTGGATAAGTTGATATCCAAGGCTACGGCGGATAAGTCTACGTACCTTCCTTCCGCAGCACCCCCGGCTAGGAAAACCTACTCTGCTCCAACTCTGCAGTCCTTTCGGACAGCGAAATTCAAAGGCAAATCCAAAGGTTCTTCTACAGCCTTCAAAGGTAATAGAGGTAAACTCAGAAAACCAGCAGCTGCAGGTTCTCAGGAACAGACTTCCAGGTCAGCTTCCTCAAAGCCTTCAGCAAGACGGTGGTCCACACTGCCTGGAAGACAGGCAGGTGGGAGCTCGGTTACATTATTTCAGTCACATTTGGGAAACATCTTACCAGGATCCCTGGGTCACAGACCTTATCACCCAGGGATACAGACTGGAGTTTCAGGAACTCCCACCTCACAGATTCTTCAAATCAGGCTTACCAGCTTCTCCGGAAGCAAGTATGACTTTACAGGCAGCAATACAAAAATTGGTAGAGACTCAGGTCATTGTCCTAGTTCCACTTCAAATACACAACAAGGGTTACTACTCCAACCTGTTTGTGGCACCGAAACTGGACGGTTCGGTAAGGCCCATTTTAAACCTCAAATCACTGAACCTATATTTAAGGGTGTTCAAGTTCAAGATGGAGTCTCTGAGAGTTTTGATCTCAGGTCTGGAGGAGGGGGAATTCCCGGTGTCTCTGGACATCAAGGATGCGTACCTTCATATTCCGATTTGGCCGCCTCATCAGGCTTATCTAAGGTTTGCACTACAGGACTGTCACTACCAGTTTCAGGCCCTGCCATTTGGCCTCTCCACAGCACCTAGGGTATTCACCAAGGTAATGGCAGAGATGATGTTTCTCCTCTGCAAGCAGGGAGTGAACATAATACCGTACCTGGACGACCTGCTGATAAAAGCGCCTCCCAGGGAGAGGTTGTTGGACAGCATTGCCCTCTCAACCCGATTACTTCAGGATCACGAATGGATTCTGAACCTAACGGAGGCTTCCATTCCTGGGGATGATACTGGATATGGAGGAACAGAAGGTATTCCTTCCATTGGAAAAGGCATTGGTAATCCAGTCAATGGCGCGGGATGTTCTAAAACCAGCCCAGATATCGGTGCATCTATGCATTCACCTTCTGGGGAAGATGGTCGCCTCTTACGATGCTCTGCAGTATGGAAGGTTTCATGCGAGGCCCTTCCAGCTGGATCTGCTGGACAAATGGTCCAGATCGCATCTTCACATGCACCAGAGGATATGTCTGTCGCCAAAAGCGAGGATTTCTCTTCTGTAGTGGCTTCAGACTTCTCACCTGACCGAGGGTCGAAGGTTCGGGATTCAACATTGGATTCTGCTAACCACAATTGAAGCCTCAGAGGTTGGGGAACGGTCACCCTGGGGGAACAGTTCCAAGGACAATGGTCAAGTCAGGAAGCCATTCTTCCAATCAACATTCTGGAAATAAGGGCCATATACAACACCCTTTACAGGCATCGCATCTTCTTCAAGATCAAGCCATTCAGGTTCAGTCGGACAATGTGACGGCAGTAACGTACAAAGGGCCTAATTCTGAGTTGATCGCAGCAGCAAATTTGTTAGCAGTTTGGCAAAACCATGTGCACTGCAGGGGGGACAGATATAACATGTGCAGAGAGAGTTAGATTTGGGTGGGGTGTATTCAAACTGAAATCTAAATTGCAGTGTAAAAATAAAGCAGCCAGTATTTACCCTGCACAGAAACAAAATAACCCACCCAAATCTATCTTTCTCTGCAAATGTTATATCTGCCCCCTCTGCAGTGCACATGGTTTTGCCCAATTGCTAACAAACTTGCTGCTGCGATCAACTTAGAATTACCCCCATAAACCGACATGGTGGAATGAAGAGCAGAGCAGAGCAGCAATGTCAGCGGTAACAAAAATTCTCCACTGGGCAGAAAGACACGCGGTGGCGCTGTTGGAAATTTTCATTCCGGGAGTAGACAACTGGGAAGCAGACGTCCTCATCAGGCACGACCTCCTCCCGAGAGAGTGGGCCCTTCTCCCGCAGGTGTTCGAGTCCTTAACACGTCGGTGGGGAATTCCACAAATAGACATGATGGCCTCTCGTCTCAACAAGAAGCTAAAGCGGTATTGTTCCAGTTTGAGGGACCCGCAAGCAGTGGCGGTGGAAGCTCTGGTGACTCCATGGGTCTACCAGAGGGTTTACGTGTTTCCACCTCTTCCACTGATCCCAAGAATTCTAAAAAGAATAAAAAGGGAAAAGGTTCAAGCAATTTTCATTGCTCCGGATTGACCAAGAAGGGCCTGGTACGCGGATCTACTGGAGATGCTCCTAGAGGACCCGTGGCCTCTACCTCTTCGAGAGGATCTTCTACAACAGGGGCCGTTCGTCTATCAAGACTTACCATGGCTACGTTTGACGGCATGGAAGTTGAGCGTCAAATTTTAGCCCGGAAAGGCATTCCAGACAAGGTTATTCCAACCCTGATCCAAGCCAGGAAAGGGGTAACGTCTAAACATTACCACCGTATTTGGAAAAAATATGTCTTGTGGTGTGAAAACAGGAAATTTCCTGCAGTGGAATTTCAGCTGGGATGTTTTCTCCTTTTTCTACAGTCAGGTGTGGATGTGGGCCTACGTTTGGATTCCTTGAAGGTCCAGATTTCGGCCTTATCCATTTTCTTCCAGAAACAGGTTAGATATATATAGATAAAATGTTCCTATTTAGGAACAAATTTCATACAGGCGCTTTGCAGGTTAAATTAGAATAAAACCACATAAATGACTGTGCAACTCCCACTCAGTGCTCTGAAGTCACTGAAAATGGACAAAATTAACAATATAGAATGCAACTATACAAGGGAGCGCATATATAAAAATAAACAATTTATTATAGTATTAATATAGACACTATAGTATCTGAATAAAACATAACAATGTAACCACATCAAATGACTTCAACCATTCTAAGTGCCAACACTCTATATTCCATATTAAAAAAGACCATCCTGTTTTAACAGTCCACACTGCATCTATATCACACAGTATGTGGAATCTACAGTGATTTATATACATTCAGGACTCTTGGTTACAAACAGTATTCCTAGGAATATCAAGTTCCCTCTGATTTCTTACAATTGGGATTGCATTACCACTTAGCAGAGTGTTGGCACTTAGAATGGTTGAAGTCATTTGATGTGGTTACATTGTTATGTTTTATTAAGATACTTTAGTGTCTATATTAATACTATAATAAATTGTTTATTCTTCCAGAAACAATTGGCTTCCCTCCCTGAGGTTCAGACATTCTTGAAGGGGGTTCTGCACATTCAACTGCCCTTTGTGCCTCCAACGGCACCATGGGATCTTAGCGTGGTGTTACAGTTCCTACAATCGGAATGTTTTGAGCTATTACAGGAGGTTGATGTAAAGTTTCTTACATGGAAGACCGTTACACTGTTGACGGAACTAGGGGCGTTGTCTCACAAAAGCCCCTATTTGATTTTTCATGAAGATAGAGCTGAACCCAAAACTCGTCAGCAATTTCTTCCTTAGGTGGTGTCTGCTTTTCATATCAACCAACCTATTGTGGTTTCGGTGGTTACCGACACCTTTGCTACTTCAAAGTCCTTGGATGTTGTGTGGACTTTGAAGATCTATGTGAAGCGGACAGCTCGTCACAGGAAATCTGAATCGCTGTTTGTTCTCTATGATCCCAAGAAAATTGGGTGCCCTGCTTTAAAACAGTCTATTGCTCGCTGGATCAGGCTTAATATCCAGCATGCTCATTCATCGGCAGGATTGCCGGTTCCTAAAGTACAGGCCCACTCTACTAGGTCGGTGGGTTCTTCCTGGGCGGCTGCCGGGGTGTCTTGGCTTTACAGCTCTGCCAAGCAGCTACTTGGTTGGGTTCGAACACGTTTGCTAAGTTCTACAAGCCTCTGAGGACCTTCAGTTTAGTCAATCAGTTCTGCAGGAACCTCAGCACTCTCCCACCCAGTTTGGTAGCTTTGGTACATCCCCATGGTACTAATGTGGACCCCAGTATCCCCTGGGATGTAAGAGAAAATAGAATTTTAATTACCTACCGGTAAATCCTTTTCTCGTAGTCCAAAGAGGATACTGGGTGCCCGCCCAGTGCTTCGTTTTTCCTGCACTGTTACTTTGTTAAGTAATGTTGGTTCAGCTGTTGCTGTTCCTATTCAAGTATGGTTAACATGGCTTTCCTCTTGTTTGTGTGTGCTGGTTCGAATCTCACCACTGTTCTGTTACATCCTTCCTCAGGATATGTCCGTCTCCTTTGGCACAGTTTCTAGACTGAGTCTAGTAGGAGGGGCATAGAGGGAGGAGCCAGTGCACACTATTGATTTCTTAAAGTGCCCAAGGCTCCTAGTGGACCCATCTATACCCCATGGTACTAATGTGGACCCCAGTATCCTCTATGGACTACGAGAAAAGGATTTACCAGTAGGTAATTAAAATCCTATTTTCTCTGTGAGGATGAGGATGTAAACACTGAAGGGGGGGGGGGGGGGGAGGGGGATCTGAGGATGAGGACATCTTGCCTCTGTAGAGCCAGTTTGTGCAAGGAGAGATTAATTGGTTCTTTTTTTGGTGGGGGCCTAAACAAACCAATCATTTCAGCCACAGTCGTTTGGCAGACCCTGTCGCTGAAATTATTTATTTGTTAAAGTGTGCATGTCCTGTTTATACAATATAAGGGTGGGTCGGAGGGCCCAAGGACAATTCCATCTTGCACGTCTTATCTTTGCCACATCATTCCAGGGGTGCTACCCTATATGCGGTGCTGCCCCACCTCCATTTAAATCCAGGGGTGCTGTTGCCTATCTGATGTGCTGTGTAATTCTCCAGGGGTGCTGCCTATGCTGTATATGTCCAGGGGTGCTGCCGTATAGTTCCAGGGGTGATGCTGTACTTGATCCTAGGTTTAAATTAAAGCCTAGAGCAGAATATGAAAGAAGCTTCAACATCACAATCAGATTTGCTAAAACATAGCTGCAAAGGTGTAAATGGAAAGTGCAATTTTGATTAAGTGTTTTCCAATGAGACCACATTTGTGGCCAAAGTCAGTCAGACTCAGAAGAGACAGAATCATAATCCAGCACAACTGGCGGAGAAGTAAAGGAGAAATATTTCTGCTGGAGCATTAGAGAGAGGTTCTTCTCAATTATTTAATATAAGGGACTCAAATGAATGGCTCCAAATAGTCAACCTTAATTTTGATTTATTATTAATGTTCACATTTTGGGATTATTTATTTACAAGATGTGCATTTGTTGTACAGGGTTCTTTTCCTAAGGGCTGCGTAGGGTTATCGGAAGACCTCGCGGTGTTAGAAGAACAGAGTTTCAGTGATCTTGCATTGCATCAGCTTTCCATTGCACTGCAGCACTAGATGGGCCAGGAGCTCCTATGAGTCACAAACAGTTACTGAACAAGGCCCAGTATGGAGTCTCATGGTGTCTTACAGCCAGGAAGATGTCTGGCTTGCCAGGCTGAGGTATGCTCACATGCGTGTAACTGGGACACACAGGTATGCTCACATGTGTGTAACTGGGAGCTGTGAAAAATGAAAATAAGGCATCTGCCACAAAATATGTAAATAAAAATGCAATAAAAAAAAAAAAAGAAACCCATGAGATTTTCACATAATAAGTCTCCAGACTCTGTGGAGGGGAAAATATCCAATCTTAACCCTGTGGTATACACCAGTTTATTTGCATCCCAGCATTAAATCCGAGATTATCGTATCCCTGAAAATGGAGAAGGGGGTACAAATTCAGAGGCTTTGGCACCTAGTTTTTCAGTTTGTCCAGTAATGTGGTAATTATATATTTGCTTGGTTGAAGATCTTTCCATTTCACACCAATATAGGAGTGGAGGTGAAAGCTTGTGTGTTGTTCGTGATTGCGTGTGCCACTCTCATTTTGAATCACTTTCTTGACACTGTCCTCTTCCTTTTGCCTCTTCTCATAATGTGAAAAGCCATTAAAGAAGGAGGTGGTATGTTTGTAGCTAGCTATGATTCGGAGAACTTGGCAAGCTTTTTCCAAGGGGACCATCTGCCGCTGAAATGATGGGTTTATTAAACGGCACATGTCCTGTTTAAACAAGATAAGGGTGGGTGGGATGGCCCAAGGACAATTCAATCTTGCACCTCTTTTTTTCTTTGCATTATGTGCTCTTTGGGGCCTGGTTTTTAAAAGACTATCCTGTCTGAAACTGCAGTGCAACTCCAAGATGGGCCAGATGTTTGTGCCTCCCAATTGTGTCGCTTAGTTTAGTCATCCAGCTACCTTGGTGCAAGCTTTTGGCCTAAAAACAATATTGTGAGGTGCAAGGTGTTCAGAATAGACTGGAAATGAGTGTAAATGAATGTTATTGAGGTTAATAATACCGTAGGATCAAAATTACCCCAAATTCTCTGATTTTAGCTGTTTTTATGTTTTGTTTTGTTTTAAATCCAGATCCAAAACACGAACGGAGATCTAGATCCAAAACCAAAACACAAAGATAGTCATTCCGAGTTAATCGCAGCCAGCAACTTTTTGCGGCTGCTGCGATCAACAAGTCCACGCCTATGGGGGAGTGTGTTTTAGCTTTGCAGGGCTGCGATCGCTTGTGCAGCCCTGCTAAGCTAAAAAAATGTCATGCAGAACAAGACTAGCCCTGGACATACTTACCCTGTGCGACGATCTCAGCGATGCTAGGGCCGGCTTTGACGTCAGACATCCGCCCTCCGTTCTCCCGTCACACGCCTGTGTTTTCTTCACCACTCCCCGAAACCGGCAGGCAATGGTCTGGTGACGCCCAGGAACGCCTTTTTTCTGTCAATCTTCTTGCAGTCGCCTCTGTGACCGCTTTCTTCGTTGTCCGCGACGTAACCCGATGACCCCTGTCGCCGGGCAACGACACGCGTGCGCAGTGCGGCCGTCGTCCATGCGCATTCCAGACCCGTTCGCACCGCAGCAAGAAACCGCTGCATGCGAATGGGTCGGAATGACCCCCAAAACCCGAAAAGTGTCCGCCACACATCTATTGTACATGGAGTTAGGATGACTGTAGCTGAATTGTGAGAATAAATCATTGGTATACTAAGTAGGCTGAGTGTCTTTTTACCAAAATGGTTAGTTGTAGCCCATTGCTACTAGTGGAGTGGATTAATAAATAAATGACAGTACTGAGAAGACCTATGAAGAGCAGCGATGAGCAGTGAGTTTTACCCTGGCAGTGTTGCTATGGAAACCCTAAAGAACAAAGCTTCTTACTGACCTGTGATGTTACACTGTCTAGCTGCTGAAACTGAGTCAATAGTAATACAGAGTGCAGAATTCCATTAATCACCTTTATCGTTTTATTGTCATATTAAAATATAAAAATAGTGTAAGAGTTAGTGGTGAGTGATGGCTTGTTTTCTGTGACCCTTGCTCACACTGTACAACAAACAAACTTACAAAATTGAAACACTCAACCAGAAAGTGCCAACAGCAGAGCAGGCTAATGCATGCCTAGTAAAGGATTTGATACATAAAGCAAAACAGTAATCTAAAAAATGAATGTTGGAGTGATCCTGCGTACAGTACTTCATTTACATATGACCGCATTTCTAGAAGGTGGTAAGCATCAGCTTATCAACCTATTCAAAAAGCTAAGGGAATAATTAAATTCCAGACGATGTGCAGGAGGATATCACCACAATGTCAAGCTGGGGTTCGGTATGGGATACAAGCAGTTGGGAGGCCAACAGTCAGAATACCGACACCGGAATCCCAACTGTTTGAAATCCCGACATGGGTGCAGGAGGCAGCTATCCCTAATTCTCTCTCTCCCCCTAACCCTCCCTCAGCCTAAACCCAACCCTCCCTCTTGCAGCCTAAACCTAACCCTCCCTCCCACAGCCTAAACCTAATTCTCCCCCACAGCCTAACCTTAAGCCTCCCTCAGCCTAAACCTAACCCTCTCCTGCAGCCTAAACCTAATGCTCCCCCGCAGCCTAACCTTAACCCTCCCTCAGCCTAAACCTAACCCTCCCCCTGCAGCCTAAACCTAATCCTCCCCCGCAGCCTACCCTTAACCCTCCCTCAGCCCAAACCCAACCCTCCCTCTTGTAGCCTAAACCTAACCCTCCTTCCCACAGCCTAAACCTAATCCTCCCCCACAGCCTAACCTTAAGCCTCCCTCAGCCTAAACCTAACCCTCTCCTGCAGCCTAAACCTAATCCTCCCCTGCAGCCTAACCTTAACCTTCCCTCAGCCTAAACCTAACCCTCCCATGCAGCCTAAACCTAACTGCTCTCCCCAGGATACTTACGTTCGATCCCGGCTGTCAGGATGCCAACTGAGTCAATAGTCAGGGCCGGTTCTATGTTTTGTGGCGCCCCGGGCAAAATATGGGGGGCGTGGCTTCAATAGGGGGCGTGGTCAACGCGCTGAAAGAAAAAAGAAAAAGAAAGAAAAAGTATACTTACCATCCCCGTTCCTGATCCAGACCCCCTCCGCCGGCGGCGCCGCTCTTCTGCTCTCCTCTTCGATCTATGGGAGAGACGTTATTACGTCTCTCCCATAGAACAGCATAGACACTAGAGGTCAATTATGACCCCTAGTGTCTGTGCCACTGTGCTGTGCGGTGCGCGATGACGTCATCGCGCATCGCACAGCAAAGGTCCTCTAGACGAAGGGAAACTAGACCGTAGCGTCTAGTTTCCCTTCATGGAGAGGACCTTTGCTGTGCGGTGCGCGATGACGTCATCGCGCACCGCACAACTAAGGTCCTCTCAATGAAGGGAAACTAGACGCTACGCGTCTGGTTCCCTTCCAAGCGGGGGGCACAGCAGGGCACTGCGGGGGGCACAGTGGCGGTTCTTGCCCTGGTGCGGCGCCCTCCGGAAGGCGGCGCCCCGGGCAAAAGTACCGCTTGCCCGTGGCAAGAACCGCCACTGTCAATAGTAATACAGAGTGCAGAATTCCATTAATCACCTTTATCGTTTTATTGTCATATTAAAATATAAAAATAGTGTAAGAGTTAGTGGTGAGTGATGGCTTGTTTTCTGTGACCCTTGCTCACACTGTACAACAAACAAACTTACAAAATTGAAACACTCAACCAGAAAGTGCCAACAGCAGAGCAGGCTAATGCATGCCTAGTAAAGGATTTGATACATAAAGCAAAACAGTAATCTAAAAAATGAATGTTGGAGTGATCCTGCGTACAGTACTTCATTTACATATGACCGCATTTCTAGAAGGTGGTAAGCATCAGCTTATCAACCTATTCAAAAAGCTAAGGGAATAATTAAATTCCAGACGATGTGCAGGAGGATATCACCACAATGTCAAGCTGGGGTTCGGTATGGGATACAAGCAGTTGGGAGGCCAACAGTCAGAATACCGACACCGGAATCCCAACTGTTTGAAATCCCGACATGGGTGCAGGAGGCAGCTATCCCTAATTCTCTCTCTCCCCCTAACCCTCCCTCAGCCTAAACCCAACCCTCCCTCTTGCAGCCTAAACCTAACCCTCCCTCCCACAGCCTAAACCTAATTCTCCCCCACAGCCTAACCTTAAGCCTCCCTCAGCCTAAACCTAACCCTCTCCTGCAGCCTAAACCTAATGCTCCCCCGCAGCCTAACCTTAACCCTCCCTCAGCCTAAACCTAACCCTCCCCCTGCAGCCTAAACCTAATCCTCCCCCGCAGCCTACCCTTAACCCTCCCTCAGCCCAAACCCAACCCTCCCTCTTGCAGCCTAAACCTAACCCTCCTTCCCACAGCCTAAACCTAATCCTCCCCCACAGCCTAACCTTAAGCCTCCCTCAGCCTAAACCTAACCCTCTCCTGCAGCCTAAACCTAATCCTCCCCTGCAGCCTAACCTTAACCTTCCCTCAGCCTAAACCTAACCCTCCCATGCAGCCTAAACCTAACTGCTCTCCCCAGGATACTTACGTTCGATCCCGGCTGTCAGGATGCCAGCGTCGGTATTCTAGCAGGTGTCGGGATTCCGGCATCGGCATTCTGACTGCATCCCGTCCAGCCGCACACATTACTATTGACTATTGTAGGAAACCTGCTGATTTTCTTGAACACTTCTGACACTCTGTACATAAAGTAGACTGGTAATGAATCTCCCCAAGAGACAGAAGCTATCATCGCAGTTTCATTTACATAAGAAAACAACATTTGTCATACCCATATTGTTAGAAATAGATAACAGATACAGGTAGTAAATAAATACAGCTATTATTAGTGCGCAGATACACAATATACACACAGGGATATATTCAATTGAAGTCGTATCCATTCCGACAAAGCCCTATTCAATGAACGCCCAAATCTGACAGGATTTGGGCGTTCATGACAATATGCCTCCCAGATGTGCCCATCTGTCACTCACAGCTGCAGCCGCCAGAGCCTGGGCAGTACAGGTGCAGCTCTTAGCTGGCAGACTCGGCTTCCCCTCAGTTTCCCTCCGGTGCGGGCAGCGGCAGGCACACAAGTCTCTGCGGTTTCCCGCAGCAGTCACCCGCAGCCCCAGCGGGCACTGTGAGGTAACAGTTCCCCGGGGAAGAGTCCTGCTGAGAGTTCCCAGCATCTGGGCAGCTAGAGGGCCCGCACACCCGGATCACTGCGAGCAGGGAGCGGGCGCCCGCCATGTCGGCCGTCTCCCCCGCGGAGAAAGTGGACAGCTTCATGTGGAAGTTGGTGAGGAAAGCCCAGGCTCCCTAGCAACTGTGTGAGGGGGAGTGTGTGTGAGTCAGCGTTTCCTGCCGAAAGACTCGGCTAAACCCGACAAGTTTGGCCCGGTCCAGACAATGGCAATCCGACTTTTGTTAACGTTGGATTGACATTGTTGGAAACGTGGCTAAAAGCTGTCGGGTTTGGCCACGCTTCTGACAATACACGCGGATCAGCAGCTGAAGCCACCGATCCCCGTGTATTCCGACAGCTTTCCGACAAGTCGGGAATTCTCAACTTGTTGGAAAAAACGGCCCTCTATTGGATAGGTCGGAAACCCCTTTCGAACTAAACTTATCGGAAGGTGCCGTCTTTCCGACAAGACGGCAACTTCCGACAATTATTGAATACACCTCACAGCATATAAGGTTTAAATTATGATAAATACACATTTTTACTAGTGATGAGCGGATTCGGTTTTACTCGGTTTTACTCGGTTCTCAAAACCGAATCTTATTGGCTCACTGATGTCACGTGTTTTGGATAGCCAATAAGATTCGGTTTTGAGAACCGAGTAAAACCGAGTAAAACCGAATCCGCTCATCACTAATTTTTACAAGATAAGTTGAAAACTCCAAGTGACGATGGAGCTGATGCAGAGGGACTACTACGCTAGTTTCTCTGTGCATGCTCAGAAAGCGAACGTACACAAATGCAGGATAATGCTTTTCTCTGACGTCCTAGAGGATGCTGGGGACTCCGTAAGGACCATGGGGAATAGACGGGCTCCGCAGGAGACATGGGCACTTTAAGAAAGACTTTAGGTATGGGTGTGCACTGGCTCCTCCCTCTATGCCCCTCCTCCAGACCTCAGTTTACTACTGCCCAGAGGAGACTGGGTGCATTACAGGGAGCTCTCCTGAGTTTCCTGTCAGAAAGTATTTTGTTAGGTTTTTAATTTTCAGGGAGCCTGCTGGCAACAGACTCCCTGCATCGAGGGACTGAGGAGAGAGAAGCAGACCTACTTCTGTGAGTTTCAAGGCTCTGCTTCTTAGGCTACTGGACACCATTAGCTCCAGAGGGATCGGTACGCAGGTCTCACCCTCGCCGTCCGTCCCAGAGCCGCGCCGCCGTCCTCCTCACAGAGCCGGAAGGTAGAAGCCGGGTGAGTATGAGAAGAAAAGAAGACTTCAAAGGCGGCAGAAGACTTCATGATCTTCACTGAGGTAATGCACAGCGGTGAAGCTGTGCGCCATTGCTCCCATACACCTCACACACGGCAGTCACTGTAAGGGTGCAGGGCGCAGGGGGGGCGCCCTGGGCAGCATATAAACCTCTTTCTGGCAAAAATAGGTACAGGTATATATACAGTTGGGCACTGTATATATAAAGAGCCCCCGACAGTTTTCAGTATATTTGAGCGGGACAGAAGCCCGCCGCCGAGGGGGCGGGGCTTCTCCCTCAGCATTCACCAACGCCATTTTCTCCACAGCACAGCGCTGAGAGGAAGCTCCCCGGACTCTCCCCTGCTTAACCACGGTGAAAGAGGGTTTTGAAGAAGGGGGGAGGTGGCACATAATTTGTCGCATTTATATATGTACAAACAGCGCTACTGGGTAAACATATATTTATATAGTGTTTTTTCCTGGGTCATATAGCGCTGGGTGTGTGCTGGCATACTCTCTCTGTCTCTCCAAAGGGCCTTGTGGGGGAACTGTCTTCAGATAAGAGGATTCCCTGAGTGTGTGGTGTGTCAGTACGCGTGTGTTGACATGTCTGAGGTAGAAGGCTTTCAGGGGGAGGAGGAGGAGGAGAGAATGAGTGTGGTGTCTCCGTCGACAACACCGACACTTGACTGGATGGATATGTGGAAGGTTTTAAGTGCTAATGTAAATTTATTGCACAAAAGATTAGACAAAGCTGAAGCTAGGGAGCAGCCAGGGAGTCAACCCATGTCTGTTCCTATGTCGCAGGGACCTTCGGGGTCTCAAAAGCGCCCACTAACCCAAATTGTAGACACAGATACCGACACGGATTCTGACTCCAGTGTCGACTACGATGATGCAAAGTTACAGCCAAAATTGGCTAAATATATGATCATTGCAATAAAAGATGTTTTGCATATCACAGAGGAACCCCCTGTCCCTGACACGAGGGTACACATGTATAAGGGAAAGAAACCTGAGGTAACCTTTCCCCCCTCACATGAATTGAACGAATTATGTGAAAAAGCTTGGGAATCTCCAGACAAAAAACTGCAGATTCCCAAAAGGATTCTTATGGCGTATCCTTTCCCGCCAACGGACAGGATATGGTGGGAATCCTCCCCTAGGGTGGACAAAGCATTAACACGCTTATCCAAAAAGGTAGCGCTGCCATCCCAAGATACGGCTACCCTCAGGGATCCTGCTGACCGCAAGCAGGAGGTTATCTTGAAGTCCATTTACACACATTCTGGTACCTTACTCAGACCGGCGATTGTGTCGGCCTGGGTTTGTAGCGCGGTAGCAGCATGGACAGATACCTTATCAGCGGATATTGAGATGCTAGATAAGGATACCATTTTGTTGACTCTAGGGCATATAAAAGATGCGGTCTTATATATGAGAGATGCTCAAAGAGACATTAGTCTACTGGGTTCTAGAATCAACGCAATGTCCATTTCTGCTAGACGAGTCCTATGGACCCAGCAATGGACAGGTGATGCCGACTCAAAGAGGCATATGGAGGTTTTACCTTACAAGGGTGAGGAATTGTTTGGGGAAGGTCTCTGGGACCTGGTCTCCACAGCTACAGCTGGTAAATCAAATTTTCTACCTTATATTCCCTCACAGCCTAAGAAAGCGCCACATTATCAATTGCAGTCCTTTCGTTCACAAAGAAACAAGAAAGTACGAGGGGCGTCCTTTCTTGCCAGAGGTAAGGGCAGAGGAAAAAAGCTGCACAACACAGCTAGTTCCCAGGAACAGAAGTCCTCCCCGGCCTCTACAAAATCCACCCATGACGCTGGGACTCCGCTACAGGAGTCCGCCCCAGTGGGGGCACGTCTTCGAGTTTTCAGCCACATCTGGGTTCACTCACAGGTGGATCCCTGGGCAATAGAAATTGTTTCCCAGGGTTACAAGCTGGAATTAGAAGAGGTGCCTCCTCGCCGTTTTTTCAAATCGGCTCTACCAGCTTCTCCCCCGGAAAGGGAGATAGTGTTAAATGCAATTCACAAATTGTATCTTCAACAGGTGGTGGTCAAGGTTCCCCTGCTTCAACAAGGGAGGGGATATTACTCAACCCTATTTGTGGTCCCGAAACCGGACGGTTCGGTCAGACCCATTTTAAATTTAAAATCCCTGAACCTATACTTGAAAAGGTTCAAGTTCAAGATGGAATCGCTCAGAGCGGTCATCGCCAGCCTGGAAGGGGGGGATTTTATGGTATCTCTGGACATAAAGGATGCATACCTTCATGTTCCCATATATCCACCTCATCAGGCGTACCTGAGATTTGCGGTACAGGATTGTCATTACCAATTTCAGACGTTGCCGTTTGGGCTTTCCACGGCCCCGAGGATTTTCACCAAGGTAATGGCGGAAATGATGGTGCTCCTGCGCAAGCAAGGTGTCACAATTATCCCGTACTTGGACGATCTCCTCATAAAAGCGAGATCAAGAGAGCAGTTACTGAACAGCGTATCACTTTCACTGAAGGTGTTACAGCAACACGGCTGGATTCTCAATATCACGAAGTCGCAGTTGGTTCCTACGACTCGTCTGACTTTCTTGGGCATGATTCTGGATACAGACCAGAAAAGGGTTTATCTTCCGATAGAAAAAGCTCAGGAACTCATGACTCTAGTCAGGAATTTATTGAAGCCAAAACAGGTGTCAGTGCATCACTGCACTCGAGTCCTGGGAAAGATGGTGGCATCATACGAAGCCATTCCCTTCGGCAGGTTCCATGCAAAGACTTTCCAATAGGACCTATTGGACAAGTGGTTCGGGTCACATCTACAAATTCATCAGTTGATCACCCTGTCCCCCAGAGCCAGGGTATCTCTCCTGTGGTGGCTGCAGAGTGCTCACCTTCTAGAAGGCCGCAGGTTCGGCATTCAGGACTGGATCCTGGTGACCACGGACGCGAGCCTCCGAGGTTGGGGAGCAGTCACGCAGGGAAGAAACTTCCAAGGTCTTTGGTCAAGTCAGGAGACTTGTCTTCACATCAACATCCTGGAACTGAGGGCCATATACAACGCCCTACGTCAAGCGGAGACCTTACTGCGCGACCTACCAGTTCTGATCCAGTCAGACAACATCACCGCAGTGGCTCATGTAAACCGCCAAGGCAGCACAAGGAGCAGAGTGGCAATGACGGAAGCCGCCAGGATTCTTCGCTGGGCGGAAAATTATGTAAGCGCACTGTCAGCAGTGTTTATTCCGGTAGTGGACAACTGTGAAGCAGACTTTCTCAGCAGACACGACCTGCATCCAGGGGAGTGGGGACTTCATCAGGAAGTCTTCGCACAGATTGCAAGTCAGTGGGGACTGCCCCAGATAGACATGATGGCATCCCGCCTCAACAAAAAGCTGCAGAGGTATTGCGCCAGATCAAAAGACCCTCAGACGGTAGCTGTAGACGCCCTAGTGACACCGTCGGTGTTCCAGTCGGTCTATGTGTTTCCTCCTCTTCCTCTCATCCCAAAGGTGTTGAGAATAATAAGAAAAAGAGGAGTACAGACAATTCTCATTGTTGCAGATTGGCCACGAAGGACCTGGTATCCGGATCTACTGGAAATGCTCACATAAGATCCGTGGCCTCTTCCTATACGACAGGACCTGTTGCAACAGGGGCCCTGTCTGTTCCAAGACTTACCGCGGCTGAGTTTGACGGCATGGCGGTTGAACGCCGGATCCTAGCGGAAAAGGGCATTCCGGATGAGGTCATTCCTACTCTGATAAAGGCTAGGAAGGACGTGACAGCTAAACATTATCACCGTATATGGCGAAAATATGTTGCTTGGTATGAGGCCAGGAATGCTCCTCCGGAAGAATTCCATCTGGGCCGTTTCCTTCACTTCCTACAAACTGGAGTGAATTTGGGCCTAAAATTAGGCTCCATTAAGGTTCAGATTTCAGCCTTATCCATTTTCTTTCAAAAAGAATTGGCTTCTCTCCCAGAAGTACAGACTTTTGTAAAGGGAGTGCTGCATATTCAGCCTCCTTTTGTACCTCCGGTGGCGCCTTGGGACCTTAACGTGGTGTTGAGTTTCCTTAAGTCGCACTGGTTTGAACCACTTAAAACGGTGGAGTTGAAATATCTCACTTGGAAAGTGGTCATGTTGTTAGCCTTGGCTTCGGCTAGGCGAGTGTCGGAATTGGCGGCTTTGTCTCATAAAAGCCCCTATCTAGTTTTCCATATGGATAGAGCGGAATTGCGGACCCGCCCTCAATTCTTGCCTAAGGTGGTGTCATCTTTTCATATGAACCAACCTATTGTGGTGCCTGTGGCTTCGCGCGACTTGGAGGATTCCGAGTCCCTTGATGTAGTCAGGGCTTTGAAAATTTACGTGGCCAGAACGGCTAGAGTCAGAAAAACAGAAGCACTGTTTGTCCTATATGCGGCCAACAAAGTTGGCGCCCCTGCTTCAAAGCAGACTATTGCTCGCTGGATCTGTAACATGATTCAGCAGGCTCATTCTACGGCTGGATTGCCGTTATCAAAATCGGTTAAGGCCCATTCCACTAGGAAGGTGGGCTCTTCTTGGGCAGCTGCCCGAGGGGTCTCGGCACTACAGCTGTGCCGAGGTGCTACTTAGTCGGGTTCAAACACCTTTGCAAAATTCTATAAGTTTGATACCCTGGCTGAGGAGGACCTCCTGTTTGCTCAATCGGTGCTGCACAGTCATCCGCACTCTCCCGCCCGTTTGGGAGCTTTGGTATAATCCCCATGGTCCTTACGGAGTCCCCAGCATCCTCTAGGACGTAAGAGAAAATAAGATTTTAAACCTACCGGTAAATCTTTTTCTCGTAGTCCGTAGAGGATGCTGGGCGCCCGTCCCAAGTGCGGACTACTTCTGCAAGACTTGTATATAGTTTTGCTTACATAAGGGTTATGTTATAGTTTTCATTGGTCTTGGACTGATGCTATGTTGTTTTCATACTGTTAACTGGTTAGTATATCACAATTTATACGGTGTGATTGGTGTGGCTGGTATGAATCTTGCCCTTGGATTAACAAAATTCCTTTCCTCGTACTGTCCGTCTCCTCTGGGCACAGTTTCTCTAACTGAGGTCTGGAGGAGGGGCATAGAGGGAGGAGCCAGTGCACACCCATACCTAAAGTCTTTCTTAAAGTGCCCATGTCTCCTGCGGAGCCCGTCTATTCCCCATGGTCCTTACGGAGTCCCCAGCATCCTCTACGGACTACGAGAAAATAAGAATTTACTTACCGATAATTCTATTTCTCGGAGTCCGTAGTGGATGCTGGGGTTCCTGAAAGGACCATGGGGAATAGCGGCTCCGCAGGAGACAGGGCACAAAAGTAAAGCTTTCCGATCAGGTGGTGTGCACTGGCTCCTCCCCCTATGACCCTCCTCCAAGCCAGTTAGGTACTGTGCCCGGACGAGCGTACACAATAAGGGAGGAATTTTGAATCCCGGGTAAGACTCATACCAGCCACACCAATCACACCGTACAACTTGTGATCTAAACCCAGTTAACAGTATGATAACAGCGGAGCCTCTGAAAAGATGGCTCACAACAATAATAACCCGATTTTTGTAACTATGTACAAGTATTGCAGATAATCCGCACTTGGGATGGGCGCCCAGCATCCACTACGGACTCCGAGAAATAGAATTATCGGTAAGTAAATTCTTATTTTCTCTATCGTCCTAGTGGATGCTGGGGTTCCTGAAAGGACCATGGGGATTATACCAAAGCTCCCAAACGGGCGGGAGAGTGCGGATGACTCTGCAGCACCGAATGAGAGAACTCCAGGTCCTCCTTAGCCAGGGTATCAAATTTGTAGAATTTAGCAAACGTGTTTGCCCCTGACCAAGTAGCTGCTCGGCAAAGTTGTAAAGCCGAGACCCCTCGGGCAGCCGCCCAAGATGAGCCCACCTTCCTTGTGGAATGGGCATTTACATATTTTGGCTGTGGCAGGCCTGCCACAGAATGTGCAAGCTGAATTGTATTACACATCCAACTAGCAATAGTCTGCTTAGAAGCAAGAGCACCCAGTGTGTTGGGTGCATACAGGATAACAGCAAGTCAGTTTTCCTGACTCCAGCCGTCCTGGAACATATTTTCAGGGCCCTGACAACATCTAGCAACTTGGAGTCCTCCAAGTCCCTAGTAGGTGCAAGGCACCACAATAAGCTGGTTCAGGTGAAACACTGACACCACCTTTAGGGAGAGAACTGAGGACGAGTCCGCAGCTCTGCCCTGTCCGAATGGACAAACAGATATGGGCTTTTTTGAGAAAAAACCACCAATTTGACACTCGCCTGGTCCAGGCCAGGGCCAAGAGCATGGTCACTTTTCATGTGAGATGCTTCAAATCCACAGATTTGACTGGTTTTAAACCAATGTGATTTGAGGAATCCCAGAACTACGTTGAGATCCCACAGTGCCACTGGAGGCACAAAAGGGGGTTGTATATGCAATACTCCCTTGACAAACTTCTGGACTTCAGGAACTGAAGCCAATTCTTTCTGGAAGAAAATCGACAGGGCCGAAATTTGAACCTTAATGGACCCCAATTTGAGGCCCATAGACACTCCTGTTTGCAGGAAATGCAGGAAACGACCGAGTTGAAATTTCTTTGTGGGGCCTTCCTGGCCTCACACCACGCAACATATTTTCGCCACATGTGGTGATAATGTTGTGCGGTCACCTCCTTTCTGACTTTGACCAGGGTAGGAATGACCTCTTCCGGAATGCCTTTTTCCCTTAGGATCCGGCTTTCCACCGCCATGCCGACAAACGCAGCTGCGGTAAGTCTTGGAACAGACATGGTACTTGCTGAAGCAAGTCCCTTCTTAGCGGCAGAGGCCATAAGACCTCTGTAAGCATCTCTTGAAGTTCCGGGTACCAAGTCCTTCTTGGCCAATGCGGAGCCATGAGTATAGTTCTTACTCCTCTACGTCTTATAATTCTCAGCACCTTAGGTATGAGAAGCAGAGGAGGGAACACATACACCGACTGGTACACCCACGGTGTTACCAGAACGTCCACAGCTATTGCCTGAGGGTCTCTTGACCTGGCGCAATACCTGTCCCGTTTTTTGTTCAGACGGGACGCCATCATGTCCACCTTTGGTATTTCCCAACGGTTTACAATCATGTGGAAAAAACTTCCCGATGAAGTTTCCACTCTCCCGGGTGGAGGTCGTGCCTGCTGAGGAAGTCTGCTTCCCAGTTTCCATTCCCGGGATGAAACACTGCTGACAGTGCTATCACATGATTTTCCGCCCAGCGAAAAGTCCTTGCAGTTTTTGCCATTGCCCTCCTGCTTCTTGTGTCGCCCTGTCTGTTTACGTGGGCGAATGCCGTGATGTTTTTCCCACTGGATCAATACCGGCTGACCTTGAAGCAGAGGTCTTGCTAAGCTTAGAGCATTATAAATTTACCCTTAGCTCCAGTATATTTATGTGGAGAAAAGTCTCCAGACTTGATCACACTCCCTGGAAATTTTTTCCTTGTGTGACTGCTCCTCAGCCTCTCGGGCTGGGCTCCGTGGTCACCAGCATCCAATCCTGAATGCCGAATCTGCGGCCCTCTAGAAGATGAGCACTCTATAACCACCACAGGAGAGACACCCTTGTCCTTGGATATAGGGTTATCCGCTGATGCATCTGAAGATGCGATCCGGACCATTTGTCCAGCAGATCCCACTGAAAAGTTCTTGCGTGAAATCTGCCGAATGGAATTGCTTCGTAGGAAGCCACCATTTTTACCAGGACCCTTGTGCAATGATGCACTGTTTTTAGGAGGTTCCTGACTAGCTCGGATAACTCCCTGGCTTTCTCTTCCGGGAGAAACACCTTTTTCTGGACTGTGTCCAGAATCATCCCTAGGCACAGCAGACGTGTCGTCGGGATCAGCTGCGATTTTGGAATATTTAGAATCCACCCGTGCTGTTGTAGCAGTATCCGAGATAGTGCTACTCCGACCTCCAACTGTTCCCTGGACTATGCCCTTATCAGGAGATCGTCCAAGTAAGGGATAATTAAGACGCCTTTTCTTCGAAGAAGAATCATCATTTCGGCCATTACCTTGGTAAAGACCCGGGGTGCCGTGGACAATCCAAACGGCAGCGTCTGAAACTGATAGTGACAGTTCTGCACCACGAACCTGAGGTACCCTTAGTGAGAAGGGCAAATTTGGGACATAGAGGTAAGCATCCCTGATGTCCCGGGACACTATATAGTCCCCTTCTTCCTGGTTCGTTATCACTGCTCTGAGTGACTCCATCTTGATTTGAACCTTTGTAAGTGTTCAAAAAAAATTTTAGAATAAGTCTCACCTAGCCTTCTGGCTTCAGTACCACAATATAGTGTGGAATAATACCCCTTTTCTTGTAGTAGGAGGGGTAATTTAATTATCACCTGCTGGGAATACAGCTTGTGAATTTTTTCCCATACTGCCTCCTTGTCGGAGGGAGACCTTGGTAAAGCAGACTTCAGGAGCCTGCGAAGGGGAAACGTCTCGACATTCCAATCTGTACCCCTGGGATACTACTTGTAGGATCCAGGGGTCCTGTACGGTCTCAGCGCCATGCTGAGAACTTGTCAGAAGCGGTGGAACGCTTCTGTTCCTGGGAATGGGCTGCCTGCTGCAGTCTTCTTCCCTTTCCTCTATCCCTGGGCAGATATGATCTTATAGGGACGAAAGGACTGAGGCTGAAAAGACGGTGTCTTTTTCTGCAGAGATGTGACTTAGGGTAAAAACGGCGGATTTTCCAGCAGTTGCCGTGGCCACCAGGTCCGATGGACCGACCCCAAATAACTCCTCTTCCTTTATACGGCAATACACCTTTGTGCCGTTTGGAATCTGCATCACCTGACCACTGTCGTGTCCATAACATCTTCTGGCAGATATGGACATCGCATTTACTCTTGATGCCAGAGTGCAAATATCCCTCTGTGCATCTCGCATATATAGAAATGCATCCTTTAAATGCTCTATAGTCAATAAAATACTGTCCCTGTCAAGGGTATCAATATTTTTAGTCAGGGAATCCGACCAAGCCACCCCAGCTCTGCACATCCAGGCTGAGGCGATCGCTGGTCGCAGTATAACACCAGTATGTGTGTATATACTTTTTATGATATTTTCCAGCCTCCTGTCAGCTGGTCCTTGAGGACGGCCCTATCTATAGACGGTACCGCCACTTGTTTTGATAAGCGTGTGAGCGCCTTATCCACCCTAAGGGGTGTTTCCCAACGCGCCCTAACTTCTGGCGGGAAAGGGTATACCGCCCATAATTTTCTATCGGGGGGAACCCACGCATCATCACACACTTTATTTAATTTATCTGATTCAGGAAAAACTACGGTAGTTTTTTCACAACCCACATAATACCCTCTTTTGTGGTACTTGTAGTATCAGAAATATGAAACACCTCCTTCATTGCCTTTAACGTGTGGCCCTAATAAGGAATACGTTTGTTTATTCACCGTCGACACTGGATTCAGTGTCCCTGTCTGTGTCTGTGTCGACCGACTAAAGTAAACGGGCGTTTTAAAACCCCTGACGGTGTTTTTGAGACGTCTGGACCGGTACTAATTGTTTGTCAGCCGTCTCATGTCGTCAACCGACCTTGCAGCGTGTTGACATTATCACGTAATTCCCTAAATAAGCCATCCATTCCGGTGTCAACTCCCTAGAGAGTGACATCACCATTACAGGCAATTGCTCCGCCTCCTCACCAACATCGTCCTCATACATGTCGACACACACGTACCGACACACAGCACACACACAGGGAATGCTCTGATAGAGGACAGGACCCACTAGCCCTTTGGAGAGACAGAGGGAGAGTTTACCAGCACACACCAAAAACGCTATAATTATATAGGGACAACCTTATATAAGTGTTTTCCCTTATAGCATCTTTTTTATATATTTCTAACGCCAAATTAGTGCCCCCCCTCTCTGTTTTAACCCTGTTTCTGTAGTGCAGTGCAGGGGAGAGCCTGGGAGCCTTCCCTCCAGCCTTTCTGTGAGGGAAAATGGCACTGTGTGCTGAGGAGATAGGCCCGCCCCTTTTTCGGCGGCCTCGTCTCCCGCTCTTAACGGATTCTGGCAGGGGTTAAATATCTCCATATAGCCTCCGGAGGCTATATGTGAGGTATTTTTAGCCAAAATAGGTATTCATTTGCCTCCCAGGGCGCCCCCCTCCCAGCGCCCTGCACCCTCAGTGACTGCCGTGTGAAGTGTGCTGAGAGGAAAATGGCGCACAGCTGCAGTGCTGTGCGCTACCTTTAGAAGACTGAGGAGTCTTCTGCCGCCGATTCTGGACCTCTTCTTACTTCAGCATCTGCAAGGGGGCCGGCGGCAAGGCTCCGGTGACCATCCAGGCTGTACCTGTGATCGTCCCTCTGGAGCTGATGTCCAGTAGCCAAGAAGCCAATCCATCCTGCACGCAGGTGAGTTCACTTCTTCTCCCCTAAGTCCCTCGTTGCAGTGATCCTGTTGCCAGCAGGACTCACTGTAAAATAAAAAACCTAAGCTAAACTTTTCTAAGCAGCTCTTTAGGAGAGCCACCTAGATTGCACCCTTCTCGGCCGGGCACAAAAATCTAACTGGCTTGGAGGAGGGTCATAGGGGGAGGAGCCAGTGCACACCACCTGATCGGAAAGCTTTACTTTTGTGCCCTGTCTCCTGCGGAGCCGCTATTCCCCATGGTCCTTTCAGGAACCCCAGCATCCACTAGGACGATAGAGAAAAAGATTTACCGGTAGGTTTAAAATCTTATTATCTGACACGTGACTAGAGAAGTGGAATGACGGAAGGAATATGTATTGCAGACCAAAAACAGTAAGGACGAGTTTGTGACATTGATGCTCTTGCAGGACAGCAGTTTGTGCACGCACTGCATGGCTTGTTAGGAGGCGTATCTTTTGCACTTGTTAAGTGGTAGGTGTCAATACATGCTGATGATGATGGCAAACGACATTACTGTCTGATTGGATGCAGAGACCCCTACATGGCTGAGAGCACTACATTTATTAGTTGTAACTATGGCCCTGATTCAAAATTATATTCTAATGTATTCAAAGCTGCGATCCTGTACGCAGCGGATATGCAAAAACATGCAAGTGAAACAGAGCCTGGATTTCTGAGAAGCCCACCGGCTGCTTCGCGGATCCAGAAACTGCGTCCAAATATGCAGCAGCAGTCGCAGATCCTTTGATAACTCCCAATTAACCCTATGGTGGCACAGAATGGCTGCAGAATTGAGATGCCAACGCAATGTTTGGTGTATATGGTATCGCAGGCGTAGGCTGAGGCACACCCTGATAATGATCGCGACATACCTGCGTTTTTGCCGACACTTGCCACTACCTCTCCCAAATGGTCCGACTGACAATCACTTTGCAAATAAGGGCCCGATTCAGACCTGATCGCTGTTGTGCGAATTCACAAGGAGGGTGATTATCGATCATCTGTGCATGCATACGGATCGTAGTGCGCATGCATGAGGCCTAACCGAAAAAATCCAGCGACTTTTTTGATAGCTAGGTGTACGCCAGTTGATTGACAGGAAGCCGGTGTTTGAGGGTGGTAACTGGCCATTTTCTGGGAGAGTCAGGAAAAACGCAGGCGTTCCCAAGCGTTTCCAGTGAGGGTGTGTGACATCATCTTTGGCCACGATCAGCCTGATTCTATCGTACTATAGGAGTAGGTCATGGGCTGCGCACAGACTGCACAGACTGGAAAAATAATTTGATGGTGAGTGAGTTGTGAACGGATTTGCAGCTGTCCGGTGTTCGCAGAGATTTTCGCAAGGCATACGCAGACTTGCACAGGGCGGGTTTTCACTATGTCTGGGCGGCGACTATCTGATCGCAAACCTCTGCAAATTCGCAGAAGAGTGATCAGGTCTGAATTACCCCCTAAGTCCTAAGTATGAGTAAAAGCGCTAAGGTACCTCGGCGCATGCGCAGTATGACAGTTACACACATGCTGAGTTGGCTGATAATCGCTCACCTTCTGTGAATATCAGCATTATGTACATCTCTGAATCAGGCTCTATATTAGCTAAAGGAGCACACTCTTATTTGTGGCTGTTCCTGCCAGAACTAAAGGGCCCTACACAGTGGCAGATAACGCAGAATGATATGAACATTCTCGTTCACTAATGAACGAGAACTCGTTCATGTCGTTCAGTGTGTAGGCACCAAAATGAACAATGCGCGGCCCCGCGCTCGTTCATCGTTGGTGCCCCGTCACTTATGCATGCAGGCCAATATGGACAATCTCGTCCATATTAGCATGCGGTGCTATGAAGCCGGGTGATGGGGTGAGTGAAGAAACTTCCCTCCCCCCCCGCCGCTGAGTCGCACGTTGGCCGTATCCGCCGTCGGGCAGCTCCCCGAGTCTTTAGGGGGCATTAGCCCTTCAGTGTAGGTTTGGAAATGTCTTATTGTTTAGGTACTTTTACACATGAATTCCTCTTGCTGGCAAAGCAAATTATCACAGGTGTGTGATTAGCAAGTTACACTGAAATGATGTAAATAATAATAAAGATATTCTTCTACTACTGGCTCAGTTTAATGTGGGGAAGGGGTATGGAAAGAAAGCTATATTATACTGAAATCCTGCTTCGTTATAGTTATACAATTGTGTATACTCACTTTGCATCTGTTGACGCTTAAAACCGTACTTTTGCAAACACATTGCTCAGTCCAGGAATTTATCCTCCTGATCCTGAACCCAACAAACAATTTTGAGCATTTTGGAATCAAATATGGCAGCATTATTACCTGCAGTAAGGATGCGGTTTTTTTTATATGTTTCCCCTGGTTATAATAGGCTTTTTTTTTGTTTGCTAATCTGTCTGTATTGTGTTTTTTGGGGGGTGGGATAGGAATGTTTTTTGAAAACAGTATTCCAGTGGGGTTTTTTTTTTTTTGTGGTGCTGAGACTCCCGATTTGTCAGGTAGTGGATATGTTTCCCATAGCAACCAATCAGATGCAACTTATCATTTATCTAGCACCTTCTAGAAGATAATAGCTAGAATCTGATTGGTTGCTATTGACAACATCTTCCATAAACCCGAACCTTAGTAAATATATCCCATAATGCTTATATCAGATCCGGGCTCTGATTTTTACTATCACAAAGATGAATTGGTTTATTATCAATCAGAGGTTTTGTCACGGGATGAAAAGCAGTATATACTGTATGTATTGCTTTTAAAAAATATGACCACTTTAATAAATACCACAGCATAATAGCTAATAACCTCTTTCCTCTGCCCTGATCTGTGTTTCTTCCATGATGAATACAATAGTGTTTACTTTTAGATAAACTATTATCCTGTGTATGCTTTGATGACTTGGCATCGCAGATTCATCTGGTAGGCCTTGATCTTTTAGTCTACTTTGGGGATCGGAACCTTTTGCTGTCAGTGTACCAGCCAAAAATCTAGTAAAAATCAGTGTGGCATTTCTACATTTATTGTATATTATATAAGAGCGATGGGAAAAAAGAGTCGATAGCAGCCAGTAAGACCAATATACCGACCGAGTTTACACGTAAATCCAGTGGGTTAACCTTACTGGTTGTTGTTTTTTTACTATCTTTAATAATAAACAAACAACTTGCTCTTTTAATTATAAATTATTGCAGTAACAATTTATGTCTGGGACTTATATATTGATTTTAAATTTTTAACTAGTAAATCTTTCAAACCTTCAACGTGCCTTTTCAAACTATTCCAGCAGCCACTTAAAACTCTTCCATCTGGTTCCTGACCTCTGGTCTATTTCCTGGTATTTGGCACCTCCCTTAGAATCAGCCACTGTAAAAGAGGTGGTGCCTGGATCAGCTCTGGTCTGACCTTGCCAGCCCCATTCACCATGCTTAAAGGTAGACAGTTAAAGATCCTGCACTAAATATTACTATATATTCTCTCCAAATAGATTGTTGAACTATTATAATCTGGTTAACATACAGTGGTGCTTGAAAGTTTGTGAACCCTTCAGAATTTTCTATATTTCTGCTGAAATTTGGCCTAAAACTACCACAGATTTTCACACAAGTCCTAAAAGTAGATAAAAAGAATCAAATCATACAAATGAGACGGAAAAAAAATTAGACGTGCTAATATTTTAATTGCGGAAAATGATCCAATATCACATATCTGTGAGTGGCAAAGTTATGTGAACCTTTAGGCTTAGCAGATATTGTGAAGGTGAAATTAGAGTCAGGTATTTTCAATGTATGGGATGACAGTCACGTGTGAGTAGACAACCTGTATTTTCAAAATAACAGGAATCTATCAAAGTCTGTTGTTCACAACGGAATTTGCTGCCCTATACAAGAAACTATGGGGGTAATTCCAAGTTGATCGCAGCAGGATTTTTGTTAGCTATTGGGCAAAACCATGTGCACTGCAAGGGAGGCAGATATAACATGCGCAGAGAGAGTTAGATTTGGGTGTGGTGTGTTCAATCTGCAATCTAATTTGCAGTGTAAAAATAAAGCAGCCAGTATTTATCGTGCACAGAAATAAAATAACCCACCCAAATCTAACTCTTTCTGCACATGTTATATCTGCCTCCCCTGCAGTGCACATGGTTTTGCCCAATTGCTATCAAAAATCCTGCTGCGATCAACTTGGAATTACTCCCTATATAAATTATACACGTTTGTGGAAGTGTATCATGACATGAACGAAGGAGATTTCTGAGGGTGTCACAAGAAGAGTTGTTGATGCTCATCAGGCTATAAAAGTTTACAAAACACTCTCTAAAGAGTTTGGACTCTACCAATCTACAGGCAGACGGATTGTGTACAAATGTAGGAAATTCCAGACCATTATTACCCTCCCTGGGGTGGCGAGCTGAAATGCACAAAAATCGACCCAATTGGGGACCCAAACGGCACTTTTCACGATCGTGCCCAGCACTCTATGGGCGCGATCAGCGTGATAACGGGACTTAATTGAATATCACCCCCGCGATCTCACATCTCTTAGATGGAATATTGGGTGCTATAATCAATTGAATTCTTTTATATATATATATATATATATATATATATATATATATACACTGCTCAAACAAATAAAGGAGACACTAAAATAACACATCCTAGATCTGAATGAATGAAATATTCTTATTAAATACTTTGTTCTTTACATAGTTGAATGTGCTGACAACAAAATCACACAAAAATTATCAATGGAAATCCTCCACATCTCCTGATGTACTGGCCTGTCTCCTGGTAGCGCCTCCATGCTCTGGACACTACGCTGACAGACACAGCAAACCTTCTTGCCACAGCTCACATTGATGTGCCATCCTGGATGAGCTGCACTACCTGAGCCACTTGTGTGGGTTGTAGACTCCATCTCATGCTACCACTAGAGTGAAAGCACCGCCAGCTTTGAAAAGTGACCAAAACATCAGCCAGAAAGCATAGGAGCTGAGAAGTGGTCTGTGGTCACCACCTGCAGAACAACTCCTTTATTGGGGGTGTCTTGCTAATTGCCTATAATTTCCACCTGTTGTCTATTCCATTTGCACAACAGAATGTGAAATTGATTGTCAATCAGTGTTGCTTCCTAAGTGGACAGTTTGATTTCACAGAAGTGTGATTGACTTGGAGTTACATTGTGTTGTTTAAGTGTTCCCTTTATTTTTTTGAGCAGTGTATATATGTGTATATTTGGGAGTGCAGGGGAGAACAGTGACCTGGGTAAGGCACCCATAATTGAGCATCATCTGTTGGATGGACTTTGGTGACTTTTTGTATGCTATATGTGTTTTAGCATTTTATAGCAGTTTGTAAGCCCTTTTGCTATGGCGGATAGCAGCGGACTGAGAAATGTAACACTGCCGGTGGGAGAAACATGGAGTTTCTCAGATATGGATGCGGATGAGATCCGATTCAAAGAAAATTTTTCTACAACAGGCGGTGATGAAACTAATGAACAACTTTTTACACAGCTTCTCAGGCTCCGCAAGAAGGAAATAGATTACTTTCTGCATGGGGTAACATTATCGGACTACCATAGAAGTGGTCAGATACCACGTGGTTTTCGTATAAGGAATACCCCTACCATCGGCAAATTCAGTAGCGACTTTTGTCGCAAATGGGCTGCTATTTTAAACAAATGCAGCCTGGACTTAATTTTGTTGGTGATTCAGGAATCCTCGAGAGAACTGGAGCTGGTTAAAGCCAAGATCACTGCATTTGAGGATTTGCATGTACTGTACCAAAATTAACGTCTGATAAAAGTCAGCCCTGGATGGAAAAACTTACATCACAGGTTGAAACTTATCGGAGGGATCTGGTACGTTTCAAACGTGAAAAACTCACGTCAGTTCAACGAGATTATGCGGAGAATAAAGTGTACACATGGGCATTTAACCCTGAACGAAAACGTTTCTTTCATAAGAAGCAGCGAAATTATAGGAAGTTCCCGGGAGATACAGAAACTTCCAGTGGGGGAGTATCCTCTCAAAGTGACAATGAAGACTCAAGAAAAAAATCGGATAAGAAACCCCCTTTAGGAGTCAGTACCCGCGCCAAGCGCGGACCGTTAAAAGACGCCGAACAAGGAGAGGTAGCCAGTGGCTCAGGCAAGTCAAAAGCCAAATCAAACAAAAAGAAAACAACATAGTCTTCAATCTCTCCAATAGACAACTAACGGAGAGTGAAACAGCTGTCCTTAATAAAGGTCTTTCTTTTGTCCCTTCATGCAACATGGATCGTTTTCAGTGGAAGGTGGACTCATATAAATTCAACAGAAAATAAGAATTTACTTACCGATAATTCTATTTCTCATAGTCCGTAGTGGATGCTGGGACTTCCGTAAGGACCATGGGGAATAGCGGCTCCGCAGGAGACTGGGCACAAAAAGTAAAAGCTTTAGACTAGCTGGTGTGCACTGGCTCCTCCCCCTATGACCCTCCTCCAAGCCTCAGTTAGGATACTGTGCCCGGACGAGCGTACATAATAAGGAAGGATTTTGAATCCCGGGTAAGACTCATACCAGCCACACCAATCACACTGTACAACCTGTGATCTGAACCCAGTTAACAGTATGATAAACGTAGGAGCCTCTGAAAAGATGGCTCACAACAATAAACAACCCGATTTTTTGTAACAATAACTATATACAAGTATTGCAGACAATCCGCACTTGGGATGGGCGCCCAGCATCCACTACGGACTATGAGAAATAGAATTATCGGTAAGTAAATTCTTATTTTCTCTGACGTCCTAGTGGATGCTGGGACTTCCGTAAGGACCATGGGGATTATACCAAAGCTCCCAAACGGGCGGGAGAGTGCGGATGACTCTGCAGCACCGAATGAGAGAACTCCAGGTCCTCCTCAGCCAGGGTATCGAATTTGTAAAATTTTGCAAACGTGTTTGCCCCTGACCAAGTAGCTGCTCGGCAAAGTTGTAAAGCCGAGACCCCTCGGGCAGCCGCCCAAGATGAGCCCACTTTTCTTGTGGAATGGGCTTTAACAGATTTTGGCTGTGGCAGTCCTGCCACAGAATGTGCAAGCTGAATTGTACTACAAATCCAACGAGCAATCGTCTGCTTAGAAGCAGGAGCACCCAGCTTGTTGGGTGCATACAGGATAAACAGCGAGTCAGATTTTCTGACTCCAGCCGTCCTGGAAACATATATTTTCAGGGCCCTGACTACGTCCAACAACTTGGAGTCCTCCAAGTCCCTAGTAGCCGCAGGCACCACAATAGGTTGGTTCATGTGAAACGCTGAAACCACCTTAGGGAGAAATTGAGGACGAGTCCTCAATTCTGCCCTGTCTGAATGAAAAATTAGGTAAGGGCTTTTATATGACAAAGCCACCATTTCTGAGACACGCCTGGCTGACGCCAGAGCTAACAGCATGACCACCTTCCATGTGAGATATTTTAATTCCACAGTGGTGAGTGGTTCAAACCAATGTGATTTTAGGAACCCTAAAACTACATTGAGATCCCAAGGTGCCACTGGTGGCACAAAAGGAGGTTGTATATGCAGTACCCCCTTGACAAACGTCTGAACTTCAGGCAATGAAGCCAGTTCTTTCTGGAAGAAGATCGACAGGGCCGAAATTTGAACCTTAATGGAACCTAATTTTAGGCCCATAGACAGTCCTGCTTGCAGGAAATGCAGGAAACGACCCAGTTGAAATTCCTCTGTGGGGGCCTTCTTAGCCTCACACCAGGAAACATATTTTCGCCAAAAGCGGTGATAATGTTTCGCAGTTACATCCTTCCTGGCTTTGATCAGGGTAGGGATGACTTCATCTGGAATGCCTTTTCCCATCAGGATCCGGCGTTCAACCGCCATGCCGTCAAACGCAGCCGCGGTAAGTCTTGGAACAGACAAGGTCCCTGCTGGAGCAGGTCCTTTCTTAGAGGTAGAGGCCACGGGTCCTCCGTGAGCATCTCTTGCAGTTCCGGGTACCAAGTTCTTCTTGGCCAATCCGGAGCCACGAGTATAGTCTTCACTCCTCTCCTTCTTATGATTCTCAGTACTTTTGGAATGAGAGGCAGAGGAGGGAACACATACACCGACTGGTACACCCACGGTGTTACCAGAGCGTCCACCGCTATTGCCTGAGGGTCCCTTGACCTGGCGCAATATCTGTCCAGTTTTTTGTTGAGACGGGACGCCATCATGTCCACCTTTGGTTTTTCCCAACGGTTTACAATCACTTGAAAGACTTCTGGGTGAAGTCCCCACTCCCCCGGGTGGAGGTCGTGTCTGCTGAGGAAGTCTGCTTCCCAGTTGTCCACTCCCGGAATGAACACTGCTGACAGTGTCACCACATGATTTTCCGCCCAGCGAAGAATCCTTGCAGCTTCTGCCATTGCCCTCCTGCTTCTTGTGCCGCCCTGTCTGTTGACGTGGGCGACTGCCGTGATGTTGCCCGATTGGATCAATACCGACTGACCCTGAAGCAGAGGCCTTGCTTGACTTAGGGCATTGTAAATGGCCCTTAGTTCCAGGATATTTATGTGAAGAGACGTTTCCATGCTTGACCACAAGCCCTGGAAATTTCTTCCCTGTGTGACTGCTCCCCAGCCTCTCAGGCTGGCATCGGTGGTCACCAGCATCCAATCCTGAATGCCGAATCTGCGGCCCTCTAGAAGATGAGCACTCTGTAACCACCACAGGAGAGACACCCTTGTCCTTGGAGATAGGGTTATCCGCTGATGCATCTGAAGATGCGATCCGGACCATTTGTCCAGCAGATCCCACTGAAAAGTTCTTGCATGGAATCTTCCGAATGGAATTGCTTCGTAAGAAGCCACCATTTTTCCCAGGACTCTCGTGCATTGATGCACTGACACTTGGCCTGGTTTTAGGAGTTTCCTGACTAGCTCGGATAACTCCCTGGCCTTCTCCTCCGGGAGAAACACCTTTTTCTGGACTGTGTCCAGAATCATCCCCAGGAACAGTAGACGTGTTGTTGGAATCAGCTGTGATTTTGGGATATTTAGGATCCACCCGTGCTGACGTAGCACTACCTGAGATAGTGCTACTCCGACCTCTAGCTGTTCCCTGGACCTTGCCCTTATCAGGAGATCGTCCAAGTAAGGGATAATTAAGACGCCTTTTCTTCGAAGAAGAATCATCATTTCGGCCATTACCTTGGTAAAGACCCGTGGTGCCGTGGACAATCCAAACGGCAGCGTCTGAAACTGATAATGACAGTTTTGTACCACAAACCTGAGGTACCCTTGGTGAGAAGGGTAGATTGGGACATGGAGATAAGCATCTTTGATGTCCAGAGACACCATATAGTCCCCTTCTTCCAGGTTCGCTATCACTTCTCTGAGTGACTCCATCTTGAATTTGAACCTTTTTATGTAAGTGTTCAAGGATTTTAGATTTAAAATTGGTCTCACCGAGCCGTCCGGCTTCGGTACCACAAACAGCGTGGAATAATACCCCTTTCCCTGTTGTAGGAGGGGTACCTTGATTATCACCTGCTGGTGAATAGCTTCCACTACCGCCTCCCTGTCGGAGGGAGACGTTGGTAGAGCAGACTTCAGGAACCGGCGAGGGGGAGACGTCTCGAATTCCAATTTGTACCCCTGTGATACTACCTGCAGGATCCAGGGGTCCACTTGCGAGTGAGCCCACTGCGCGCTGAAATTCTTGAGACGGCCCCCCACCGTGCCTAAGTCCGCTTGTAAGGCCCCAGCGTCATGCTGAAGACTTGGCAGAAGCGGTGTCGTTTGGAATCCGCATCACCTGACCACTGTCGCGTCCATAACGCTCTTCTGGCAGAAATGGACATCGCACTCACTCTAGATGCCAGGGTGCAAATATCCCTCTGTGCATCTCGCATATATAGTAATGCATCCTTTAAATGCTCTATAGTTAATAATATACTGTCCCTATCCAGGGTATCAATATTTTCAGTCAGGGAATCCGACCAAGCCACTCCAGCACTGCACATCCAGGCTGAGGCGATTGCTGGTCACAGTATAACACCAGTATGTGTGTATATACCTTTTAGGATATTTTCCAGCCTTCTATCAGCTGGTTCCTTAAGGGCGGCCGTATCGGGAGACGGTAACGCCACTTGTTTTGATAAGCGTGTGAGCGCCTTATCTACCCTAGGGGGTGTTTCCCAACGCGCCCTAACCTCTGGCGGGAAAGGGTATAGTGCCAATAATTTATTAGAAATCAGCAGTTTTTTATCGGGGGAAAACCACGCTTTATCACACACCTCATTTAATTCATCTGATTCAGGAAAAACTACTGGTAGTTTTTTCACACCCCACATAATACCCTTTTTTGTGGTACTTGTAGTGTCAGAAATATTCAATGCCTCCTTCATTGCCGTGATCATGTAACGTGTGGCCCTACTGGACATTACGTTTGTCTCCTCACCGTCGACACTGGATTCAGTATCCGTGTCTGGGTCTGTGTCGACCATCTGAGGTAACGGGCGTTTTAGCGCCCCCGACGGTGTCTGAGACGCCTGAACAGGCACTAATTGATTTGCCGGCTGTCTCATGTCGTCAACAGTTTTTTGCAAAGTGCTGACACTGTCACGTAATTCTTTAAATACGACCATCCAGTCAGGTGTCGACTCCCTAGGGGGTGACATCCCTAACACAGGCAATTGCTCTGCTTCCACATCATTTTCCTCCTCATACATGTCGACACAATCGTACCGACACCCAGCACACACACAGGGAATGCTCTGAAAGAGGACAGGACCCCACGAGCCCTTTGGGGAGACAGAGGGAGAGTTTGCCAGCACACACCAGAGCGCTATATATATACAGGGATAACCTTATGTAAGTGTTACTCCCTTTATAGCTGCTGTTTTATATTAGCTGCCAATAGTGCCCCCCCTCTCTTGTTTTACCCTGATTCTGTAGCAGGACTGCAGGGGAGAGTCTGGGAGCCTTCCTTCCAGCGGAACTGTGAGGGAAAATGGCGCTTGTGTGCTGAGGAGATAGGCTCCGCCCCCTTCACGGCGGCCTTTTCTCCCGCTTTTTTTAGGAAAACTGGCAGGGGTGAAATGCATCCATATAGCCCAGGAGCTATATGTGATGTATTTCTTTAGCCATATAAGGTTTAAACATGTTTTATTGCGTCTCAGGGCGCTCCCCCCCAGCGCCCTGCACCCTCAGTGACCGGAGTGTGAAGTGTGCTGAGAGCAATGGCGCACAGCTGCAGTGCTGTGCGCTACCTTGTCTGAAGACAGGAACGTCTTCTGCCGCCGATTTCTCCGGACCTCTTCGCTCTTCTGGCTCTGTAAGGGGGCCGGCGGCGCGGCTCCGGGACCCATCCAGGCTGAACCTGTGATCGTCCCTCTGGAGCTAATGTCCAGTAGCCAAGAAGCCCAATCCACTCTGCACGCAGGTGAGTTCGCTTCTTCTCCCCTTAGTCCCACGATGCAGTGAGCCTGTTGCCAGCAGGACTCACTGAAAATAAAAAACCTATTTAAACTTTTACTTCTAAGCAGCTCAGGAGAGCCACCTAGCATGCACCCTTCTCGTTCGGGCACAAAAATCTAACTGAGGCTTGGAGGAGGGTCATAGGGGGAGGAGCCAGTGCACACCAGCTAGTCTAAAGCTTTTACTTTTTGTGCCCAGTCTCCAGCGGAGCCGCTATTCCCCATGGTCCTTACGGAAGTCCCAGCATCCACTAGGACGTCAGAGAAACTTACGATTAGGAGAACACTTCCAGTTGTCCGAACCTGAGATGAGAGAAAGTGATGTACCTTCGGCCATAAGACCTAGATCAAGATTTGATCCATATACGAATAATGTCTCACTTAAATGTTTCCAGCGAAGGTTGGATCAGAAAATTGGGGACATCAAAACAAATATAAAATCGAGTGGTTCTAATATGTCTAAAGTAGAATTTGAGGCCATGTGTAGTCTCAGTAAGGACACAAGTATAGTCATCCGTCCAGCGGACAAGGGGGGAGGGATTGTGGTCCAGGATTTGGATCAATATTGCAAGGAAGTATACCGTCAATTAGGTGATAGCAATGTATATTGTGAATTACAAGCTGATCCTACAATTGCATTTAATAATGAATTGTTTGCTGTACTTACAAAAGCTGTATCAGATAATATAATTTCAGATACATTAAAAAATGCATTATATCAACGGTTTCCGACAGCACCTGTACTATACACAATCCCAAAAATTCATAAAGATCCTATTTCCCCACCTGGACGTCCAATAATTTCAGCCCGGGACTCCATTTATTATAATGTTTCAAAATACCTAGACACACATTTCCAACCAGTGATACAGGCCCAGACCACATATTTGAAGGATACCACATCCTTCATTCTTAAACTAAAACAATTACCATCTCCACTACCAAAGTGTTTCTTATGTTCCCTTGATGTTGTAAATCTATATACTAGTATACCTCATGAGGGGGGCTTAAGAGCGGCCAGGAGACTTCTTACCAACAGCCCTTTTTATACTGGTCCAGATGTCTCATTTTTTATTAATCTACTGGAATTGACTTTAAAAAAGAACTACTTCCTGTTTAACAATAAATGGTATCTGCAACAGCAAGGCTGTGCAATGGGGTCCTGTGTGGCCCCAGCGTTTGCAAACAGCTACATGTTTGAAGTGGAACGAGAGATATTTTTCTCGGATTCCAATATAGCATCTAAATTTTTGGTCTTCCTAAGATATATAGACGATCTTTTTATCATTTGGTTGGGAGAGGAGAGTGACTTTCATGACCTAATGAGTATGGCTAATAGTGCCAATGAGTACATTAAATTCACATACACGATTAGTGATTATGAAGTGAATTATCTTGATGTAACTATTCAATTAAGTGAAAATGTATTACATACTTCACTTTATAAGAAAAAAACAGATCGCAATAATATGTTGCATCATTCAAGTCAGCATCCTAGAGCGACCAAGGAAGGGCTCCCCTTCTCCCAGTTTATCAGAGTTCATCGAATCTCTGATGATATGGAGAAGACAATTAAGGAAGTAGATTGCATGATTATGCAATTTATGGCTAGAGGTTACAAATATGATCAATTACTTAAAGCCAAAACCAAAGCATTGCAGATACCTAGGGAGCAATTACTAACAGAAAGGAGGATGTCTCGAGAGGACTCCTCCCGAATGCCATTTGTCCAACAATTCCATACACAAAGTCAGCTAGTGGTTAAGGAAACTAAATTGTTGTGGCCACTAGTTACCACAGATCCTGATTTAAAAGCGCTTAGAAAGGTGAGATTAATGCCGAGCTTCAGACGAAGCAAAAATCTCAAACAGTGGCTTGTAAAGAATGATATATCTGAAAACACCAAAGAGCATATAAAATCAAACTTCCTAACCAGGAAGCCAGGATGTTACCGGTGTGTGGGGTGCATTACATGTAGTTACCTGGAAAAAGGTGATACATTTGCACATCCACATACCGGTAAACGGATTCCTATAAGGAAAGTATTAACATGTACCAGTACCCATGTCGTGTATTTTATTCGGTGCCCATGTGGTCTTCTCTATGTAGGGAAGACCACTAGGCAATTTAAGGAACAAATGAATATGCATCGGTCATCTATCAGAAAGGCCATGGAGGGACAAATAGTAGCCCAGGAACAACCGGTAGCAAGGCACTTTAGAACGCACAAACATGGGTTATCAACATTGAGATACATGATTATTGATCAAGTGAAAAAAAGGGTCAGAGGTGGTGATAGAGATAAAAGTTTATTGCAGTGTGAGGCAAGGTGGATACATGAATTAAATACTGTATCCCCATATGGTCTCAATGAAAATGTTGGCTTAAACTGTTTTCTGTAAAGGAGAGGAATAGGGTATTCCATTACTATATACAAAGTACTTTGGTATTTATTGGTATGTCTGAACATAAAACTTCAATGCAGATTGGTGGGCAAATCGAACTGTTTTTGCATTTGTTTTTAATTTTTTATTTACATGTATTGCGGTGGTGGAAGTAAGTCACATGTCTATGCCTATTCCCGTCGCCAGGCAACGGGAGTTCAGTACGGAACTTGGTGTGAGCGCCGGAGAGCGCACGTCGCAGATGTGTGACGTCATCAGGGGAAGACGGACGCCCGGAGCCCGGCGGCGTGAGACGGCGTGCATTCACAGGGTGAGTTATAAATGTTTGTTTTTTGTATTATGCAGTATCCTGAAGACGATTAAACAATCGAAACGTTGATTATCCACACGGGTGGCCCGAGTATTTTGTGGTAATAAGTCCCAAGAGTGCCACCAGCCGACTCTCTCTCTCTATATATATATATACACACATATATATATACATATATTAAAGTTAATATGCCGGCTGACGTGTTCCCGGTATTCAGGATACCGATGCAGGAATCCCGACAGCTGGTGAAATGCCGGCGTTCAGATTCCTGACCACAGCCCCATATTCCCCATCGGGTGGTAGGTTCACACACATACATTGCACCTTCTGTAAAAGCGCATGAAGCACAAAGGGTAAGCAGATACTATTTTTCTATTAATAAAAAACACCCCCCCCCCACTGTCTGGCTGAGAGGAGAAGACAAGTAGCCAAATCACTGCAGAATGTCAGTAGTGGCCGTTGGACGTGTCATGAGCTGCTGTGGCTGAGCATTCGAAGCAGCTCCCATGCACATCCGAACATTCTGTGCAGAGAGCTCTACCAATGAGAGCAGCAGCTGCGATCGCAATTACGGTTGCACTTTGTATTGAAATGGAGACACTGCTGTCTCTTTCTCTGTAAAAGGAAATTGGCTGATCATCTGGGGGGGAGGGGTGGGTTGGTGTTCTGGGTACCCCCCCCCCCCCCTGTTTGTGCCACTGAAATATGCTACATAAAATATGGTATATGTGTTTATATACAAATACATATATAATATATTACATGCCTTGCCAGATGCTATGCATGGTGGGAATACATATGTCACTAGCCCAACAACAGCATCCCACCCGCCAGAGTGCCGGCAGTCTGGTGAGCGCCATTAATCCGCTTGCAGGCTTGGTGGCTCGCTGCACTCGCCACAGGATCTATTCCCACTCTATGAGTGTCATGCTCTGTATAAGGGTAGGGCCACACATAGCCGCTTGGCCGGAAGGAGACGGGGTCATTCCAACCCGATCGCATGCTGCACTTCCTCGCAGCCATGCGATCGGGTCGGAACTGCGCATGCGCAGTGGCCGCATTGCGCAGGCGCGTCGTTGCCCAGCGATGGCCATCACCGGGCAGCGATGCCGCAAACGAAGAAAGCGGTCGCAGCGGCGATCGCAAGAAGATTGACAGGAGGAAGGCGGAACCGGGCGGCAACTCACCGTTTTCGGGGAATGGTGAGTCCAACGCAGGCGTGTCCAGGCGTTTGAAGGGGCGGATGTCTGACGTCAATTCCGGGACCTGCAACGCTGGATCGATCGCACACTTCTTTTACACAAAACTTTTTTTGCATAGCAGGGCTGCACAAGCGTTCGCAGCCCTGCTATGCAGAAATACACTCCCCCATAGGCGGTGTCTAGTTGATCGCACGAGCAGCAAAAAGTTGCTAAGTGTGATCAACTCGGAATGACCCCCACTGCACAAGGGCGCCTATGTAGGCGCCCACACAAATGCGGCAGTCCCACCGCTGCCGAATCCAACCGCAGCATGCTGTGGTTGAGCCGGATGACAGGACGGCGGGATTTCAATGTGAACACATACATTTCAATGTATGTGTTCACACAGTGCGGCCGTGCCGCACTGTGTTCTATTGAAATCCGTGTGTCACTGGCCAGATCCTGTTCTGCGTGAATAGGAAACGCAATTCCTCTGTCATGTGGAAACTCTGTCTACAATGACCTCAGAGCTTATGTCTTCCTCGTCAAAGGAGATGAGTGTTCCACATTCAGTCTAATGTGTCAATTTGAGCTCTATAAACACTAGTGATTTTATAGTGAGAAAGCATTAGCGCTCAGAATCTCCCTATGATTTATACAATTTATCTAAACTGATAAGTGAATAGATGAGGAAGGTGAATGTCAGAGCCCAGACTATGGGGCAAATGTAATAGTATGTTTTTCCCCCCTGTATTTTTTCAACCAGGATTGGCTCATAGAGCCCAGGGCTTATTCTTTGAGGAGGGGGCTTAATAAATTATTGCAATATTTTGGAACAAACATTCCCTTAATTTAAATGGAGTACAGTGTTGAGTGTAATTATGTGAATGCAGAACATGTATGATTTTTTAAATTTAAATGGCGTGGTCACATACCTCAGGCACCGCAGATGGTTGAGTGCTGTGGATTAAAGTCTGTTGTGTGCTTTGGATTAAAGTCTGTTGTGTGCTTGTGTATCTCTCTCTCTCTAGTTGTCTCTTTTTACTGACTGCTATTAAATGTACTGACAGTTGCCAAACATACACATTTTCCAAATTGCTTGCTGTAAAAATTCACTGCTAATTACTGTATCTTAGCAGAAAGGCTTTTTTTTAATTAAAAAACAAAACAGTAGTTCTCAGTGAAAGTTTCCTGACAAAAATATTTAAGTCAGGTGCAAGTTTTCTGCAATGACAAGGCTGAATGATGTCATGAGGTCCAAGAAATGACTTAATCACTAGTGCTCTGAGTCAGAAGTTAGGTTGGTGTATTTGCTCATGTGAGTGCTGTGTGACGGAGTTAATTTCATTTGATTTATGGCTTTGCCTTTAATATGACATTTTCAGATGGCTCATGACCCTCTGCTGCAGTGGGTAATCCAAGGGCGCCTTTCCCCTGTGGAGAAAGTCACAGAACATGACATCCGTGATGAATGAACCTTGCAAGAGAGTCAACAGTGTCAACACTCTCCAGCAGGGGGAGTCTCTCCATCCCCATTTGAGTGTTAAATTTGTAAAGCTCGGAATATGCTACAGCATAGGTTCTCAAACTCGGTCCTCAGGACCCCACACAGTGCATGTTTTGCAGGTAACCCAGCAGTTGCACAGGTGTATTAATTACTCACTGACAAATTTTAAAAGGTCCACAGGTGGAGTTAATTATATCACTTGCGATTCTGTGAGGAGATCTGCAAAACATGCACAGTGTGGGGTCCTGAGGACCGAGTTTGAGAACCTATGCTGTAGCATATTCCGTTGAGCTTTACAATTACAATGCAGCTTGTGTCTTTTTGTGGCCTGAGCAGCTTGTGTCTTTTGAGTTGCTTTACAGATCAAAAGTTCCAACTTGCACAGGTCAGGCTGGGGTTTGTAGTTCTACAGCAGCTGTTGTGCCACCTTGTTGCCTGCCACGTATCTCTCACTAGTACCGCATGCGTGGCTTTCTATGGGATCAATCCTATTATCCATGAGTCAACTTGTCCAACACGTAAGTGCGGTTGTACACCAAAATTATTGTTCCCTTTTGTTTTTTGTCGGGAGGTGCGAGTTACGGTACTGTTCAATGCCGTTGCAATACCAAGTCGCCTCCTCGCACCTGATGCGATTGACCAGTATGTGTCCCGTTGCATTTATAGGGGGGAATTCAAATGTTATCGCACCCCCTATCTCCCGTCTAAGGACTTAGAGGATCGATATTCAAATGGCCCCATTATCGCACTGATCGTGCCCATTACATTACAAAGCATCTAAACCCGACTAAAGTAATAGGGGCGATTGTGAAAAGACCCGTTTGGGCACCCAAACTATTCTCTTTATATGCATTTCAGCTCGCTATCCCCGAGGGAAGCGAGCTGAAATGAACTTGTCGCACCCGTCTGCAGTAACATTAGAATACTGCTGGCAGGCGCGCCTGTGGCCGGGAGGGAGGGGGGATAGGACATTTTAATCCGGCCCATAGATTGCAAGCTCTCAAGACACAGTCTATCCTTCAGCACTATTCCATGCTCTCATTGTATCTGTAAAACTATTTATTAACAGTTACATATACAGCACACACGTATAATGCAGTACTTCATAGAGTATTTCATTCACATCACTCCCTGAACCAGTGGAGCTTGCAATCTATATTCCCTATTAGGTGGACACAAATACAACTCACTGCGGTTAATCTTCAACCGAAGCCAATTAACCTGCACTCTCCCTCTTACTCCAATTTGTTGTGTTACTTTCTCTGCACACTAGCTTTATAACATCGCTTCCCTAATTCCCATGAGGTCAGAGAAGCCAGCACACACCAGTCTGAGCTTCAGTGGCGACCTGGCATTGCTGGCAGTGGCAAGCACCTCACAGAGAGGAAGGGGTTAACTGCTTTACCTCTTCCACACAGGTCAAAGAGGGCATGTCTAGGGCAGTAGGCGTCAGGAAGACATTAGACGCGATATGCATCAATCTTCCGTCAAGTCCCTCCCCTCTACTCCCATTGGTTCGATTCTTATCTCCTCCTCTCTGTTGCTCCGACAGCGACGCCCGCCCGCTTACGCCCTTCCCCTAGACAGCATTGGCTAGCCGTCACTGAGTCGGCGCTTCTGATTGGCTGTGACTGCTGTCAGACGGACGCGGCGTCAGGTGGCTGGGCTGCCCGCGTCTCGCTGCTGCTGCTGTTTCTGCTTAGCCTGGCAGGCGGCTGTGACTGGTCGGACGGTGCTGGCGGCGCCTGGGAGCCCCTTGGATTGTGTCGCCCCGACCTCCGCTGTCGTCGCCCTTCTCCCCCTGTTCCTGTCCGCGGCGTCTGTGGAGCTGTCAGTCGCCAGGAGAGCTGCCACCCCGGGAGGAGAGCATCCGGGACACCTCTGTTGCTGCTGGTGTCTGCCCAGCTATAACGCAGGGCTGTCCTGTGGCCCCAGCTGACCCCTCTACCCCGGACCCCGGCCTCTACGCCCTCCCTGTGCTGCCTCCTGGCTGTCAGCTGTAGGACCGGACGTCTGGCCTGGGCAGCTGTCACATCCTCCCTCCTTCCCCTCCTGCCACCCTCTGCACTCCCTCAATGAGAGATAGACCCAGTTAGCTCCATGCTGATGCCCCCCAACCTTGTGGTTCTTATTGCCCCCCTGTGTATATGTATTTACTGGCAGGGTGGCCTGTAGTTGCCCCTGGCTTGGTGACTGTCTCCCTTCCAGGATAGAGGAGGATGTGGGATGGAAGGGCCAGGCTGGCATTTATTTCGTAAATCCTGTGGTGTGTGGCATCTTGTAGCAGAAGGCTGGGGGGAGAAGTTGCTCTACTCTTGGAACCTTCCCAATTTTAAAAAGAAAAATATGGAGTTTTAGTATTTAAAATAAGTTGCGGCCTGTGGGGGGTGGGTGGGAAGGGTGTTTTGTATACTTGTTGCGGAACATCGGCCCAGAGTGAAGTGGAGATAGGTATTTGGTGAGTCTTTGCACCGTGATAAGCAGCTGGAGAAGTTTGGGTATAGGATGAGATTTGTTTCTAAGCTGTCATAGTCCAGGTGATCTGTCTTTATGGCCCAGTGACTGGGTGACCTGTCAGTACGATACATTGGAGGGCATTTCTGTGAATGTCTCTTTGCGGTACGCCTGCCAATGCAAATATGATGGCGGCGTACAATGGGGGTACGTCGGCAGCGGCTGGGGGCCACCACCACCATCACCACCACCATCTGGCCCACTTGCCCCCTCCTCACTTGCACCATCACCACCATCTGCATCCCCAGCATCATCTGCACCCTGGCTCGGCTGCTGCTGTACATCCTGTGCAGCAGCATGTGGGCTCTTCCTCATCCTCAGCTGCTGCAGCAGCCGCTGCCGCCGCAGCAGCGGCTGCCATGCTCAACCCTGGCCAGGCCCAGCCATACTTTCCATCTCCTGCTCCAGGACAAGCACCCGGGCCAGCGGCGGCAGTGGCACCTGCTCAGGTGCAGGCAGCAGCAGTAAAGCATCACCATCAGCATGCTCATCATGCTCAACAACTGGATATTGAACCTGATCGACCCATTGGCTATGGAGCTTTCGGTGTTGTCTGGTAAGTGTCTGAAACTCTACAGACCTTTCCATAATTTGACGTGCAGGTGGCAAGAGGTCATCTTTGACAATAAAATGAGAAGTGATGGTTGTTTATCAAACTTGGAGTGGTGTTCATTTGTCTGTAAATTAGGTACGGGCCATTTGGTTTGATGGTGGTCAACTGTTTCTTACAACTTGTTGCTGGCACATACATTTTCACTAAACCTGCACTTCCAACTAAAGCGCTTAACATCTGGGGGTTTTCCACTTTAAAAGACTGCAGAACGGGATGTGCGGATGCTAGAACAAAGACAAGCCCCAAAGTCCACAATCGGGGCTCCTCATTTCGCCCTACTCTCATCCCAAGGCAAAATGTCACACCTCCTCTCTCTTTTCAATTACTGCTGAGACTAAACATGGAACCAGAGGAAAAATGGTTACACAGAGCTGCCCCGTTTGGGCTGAGGCTATAACGTTCCACTCCCTACTTAGGTGGTAGTGCAGTTTTATTTCAATAAGTTCCCAAAAAAGTGTTGGGATAATGTGGGTGGAGATGAGAAGTAATATTTTGGATTTCCTCTTCGTTATGTGTTATTGATGCTTATTGCTTTTCCCTGCCAAACATAAAGTTTATATTTGGGAAGATCTTACACTATGACGTATTTATTATGGAAGTGTGATGGTCTAGATCTGTGGTAGCCAACCCTGGTCTTCGAGAGCTACCAGCAGTTCACGTTTTCCAGGTCTCCTCACAGAGTCACAAGTGAAGTAATTAGCGCCACCTGTGGATCTTTTAAAATGTGTCGGTTAGTAATGACTACACCTGTGCACCTGCTAGGTAAGATGGAAAACATGAACTGTTGGTTGCTCTCGAGGACCAGGGTTGGCTACCACTGGTCTAGATGATGCATGCATCATTTCTTGGAATCCAGTGCTCTTCCAGTGTGGGAATGGGGCTGAGCTCTCTGTTGACTCCTGTGTCCCAGTGGTGATGACCTATTCTCTATACGTGGGGGTAAATTTACTAAGATAGGAGTTCTATTTAAGATGGGATGTTGCCCATAGCAACCAATCAGATTCTACTTCTCATTTATATAGCACCTTCTAGAAGATAATACCTGGAATCTGATTGGTTGCTATGGACAACATCCCATCTTAAATAGAACTCCCACCTTAGTAAATTTACCCCGTGGTGAGAAATGGAGACAAATCATCCATTTAATAGCTGACAAGAAGCTACGTTTACTAAATAATTGGGTTGGCAATCAATAACCGTAACCAAGTTGTTCAAAATGGCGAATATATCAATTATACTGGTTCACCATCTTCAGATGAATTGTAGATGTTAGTGCAATTTGCTGAAGGCATTGTTCGTCACTAACCTGGAAATGGAGTTAGTTTTTGTTAGTGAAGAGGAGAATATGTTCCCACTCGTGAAACGCGGCGTCATTAGTCTACACAATATCAAATCCTCAATCACCATCTGCAGTCTGACTTCATTTAAAGCATGCTGCTGAGAAGTAAAGACTAGAGCATCTGAAATATTGGCTTTTTGTAAAGCAAACCTCCCAAAAAAGCCTCTGTTTCTGAATCCATTCTCAAAGGCAAATGAGATTAAAAGGGTTTCATTTTATTTTTTTACATTTTTATCGTCCTAATGATATGAGTTCCCTAATGCCTTTTCTGTCTCTTCCCCTGGTTTAAATATCCTTATCCGTGAAATCTTTCTAAACTGCAAACACTGCAGCATTTTCAGCCTGTGACAAATTAATTCTCCGTTATGTCCCCTTTTTATCCAGCTTTAATTTTATTGATAGTCTTTATAATGTAGCTTGAACTGGGATTAAAACATTTCAATTAGGATTTGCTGTTGTCCTCACAAATACCCCAACGTTGTCTGGCTGTAGAAAATGCGACTGGTATTCTGTTTGTGTTCCTTTATTTTTGTATATAATTGGATGACATCTGGTATTTGTGGCTAATTGCTATTCCATTTAGAGTGTTCTTTAACCCATGTACTCTAGCTAATGTTTAAGAAATGAATGTACTCATCTGAACGGAAGGTTTTGGACTGCAGGTTGGCATAATTGTAGCCAGAGGGAATACGCTGACACTGATTTTCTCTGATCATATATATTGGTGTGTATACACAGTACAGTATCTTGTGATACAGATGACCAAACATGTTTAAGCGTAGTACTACAGGTTGAGTATCCCTTATCCAAAATGCTTGGGACCAGAGGTATTTTGGATATCGGATTTTTCCGTATTTTGGAATAATTGCATACCATAATGAGATATCATGGCAATGGGACCTAAATCTAAGCACAGAATACATTTATGTTACATATACACCTTATACACACAGCCTGAAGGTAATTTTAGCCAATTTTTTTTATAACTTTGTGCATTAAACAAAGTGTGTCTACATTCACACAATTCATTTATGTTTCATATACACCTTATATACACAGTCTGAAGGTCATTTAATACAATATTTTTAATAACTGTGTGTATTAAACAAAATGTGTGTACATTGAGCCATCAGAAAACAAAAGTTTCACTATCTCACTCTCGCTCAAAAAAGTCCGTATTTCGGAATATTCCGTATTTCGGATATTTGGATATGGGATACTCAACCTGTATGATTTTCCTCTCTTTTGAGCCTTCAGAGGTGTAAATGGGACACTGTACTCATAACTCTAGACAAAATTAAGTGGTTTATTTGGCAGTGTGTCCAAATTAATCTAATGCACACCAATTGCAAATTATTTTTGTAACGTTACATGGCTAATGATAGTCATTTCACTGCTCCCATTAATATCAGTGTTACAGATTTCTACACAGTACAATGCAGTAGTTATGTAGTAAAGATTGTCATTCTAGAATTTGGTGCCTCATATATTTGTCACCTATTTATTTATTTATTTTCTCCTTTGCATACTGTACTTTCATCTTTGCATTTGTAAAGTGCATCTGTTTAAGAAAATGAGGTCAGGGACAGTCCTACCCTAAATATGCATTTGTGAACAGCTCACACAATTGCAGCTCAGCGTTTAATTGGTCAGTTGCATTTTGTTACCATGCATATTTTAAAGTGATAGTCACATGTAGTAAGGTTTATTTTTTTTTCTAGCTTTATCAAGTTAGCATTTTCCAAGGCACAAGATACCGTAATAAACAGGTCACTCACCTGTTAACTAACCAGATAAGAATTCCTGTAGCCTTGACCTGCCCAGTAATTGGTGACTGCTAGCAAGAGCAATTTTTTATTTTTATTTTTTTTCCCCGTGAAATGTGATCTTCAATTAGAATAACATCAGTTGAGTACATACAATTTTGTTTGTTGCTGAAATGAAGTTTGTGGTAGATATATATGGTGAAACTAAGGAAATTGTGGATTAAATACAAATTTTCTTAAAAAAAATAAACAGTAAAAACAAGTTTCCAAGGAGGATGTTTGTGCCACTCCTTGCATGGGCGCTAGTAATGCACCAGACATTTTTTTTATTTTACTATGGATAGCATACTATGTTATGTCACTGGTCTGCTTCTTATTAGTTTCCATGTCACTTGTTGAATCAACCTTGTATTATAATTTAGAAGACCTTTATGGTTGTAAATTTTCTTTGAAACATTAAATTGCCATTTAACAAATCCGAGCACCTCTTCCCACATTAACCATAGGGCATATTCAATTAGCCTAATATTATGCTAGGAAAATCTAGCTTGGTTTTCTCCCATCCCATAGCATAGATGTTGGCGGAATTCAATTCTTGTCGCAGGACCCCACGCCCACCAGCAGCTTTTTATATGTTTCTGCAGACGGGCGCGAGAATTTAATTTCAGCTCGCTACACCCGGTGGTGGCGAGCTGAAATGCACGAAAAGTGACCCATTTTGGCAGCCAAACAGGTCTTTTTGCATCGCAACCCATTTGTTTAGTTCGGTTTTCCCGCTTTACACGGCTAAACCCGACTGATATTGGCACGATAAGGGGGATCAATTGAATATCGCCTCACGATCTCCCGTCAAACATTTCCCCCTAAGCATAAATTTAGGTTTTCTCACCATAGTAACTTGTTGCTTAGATTTCATATTGATTGTTAGTGTTGCAGATGTGAGGAACACTCGCTTGTACAGAATGTCTGTTGGCGTGACAGAACAGCATGCAAATAAAGTGTTTTCCATAGACTTTGTCCTATGTGTTATGTAAAGGAATAGCACATCCTGGGGTATCTGGTTTCATAAAAAGCTGCTAATTTTGTATCAGAAATTAGAATAATGATCATGAAACAATAAAAAGCTAGAGTTAAAACCTTTGATAAAATAAAAGTTACATCTAAAGTAATTTATAAAGTGAATATATGTGCACATGTTGGTGGGTGCAGGAATCCGCTGTGCATATTGTGCTTATTCTAAGGTGGTAGTAGTAGAGGTAGTTGGCCTTTGTACTGTTTGTAGACACAGGTCCTTATTACTTGATAATGTGGGAATAAAGCCATATTGGTGACATTCATTACATTTATTTATATGCTGCCCATATCGGCTACTGCTCTAGGGAGTTTGCAATCTGTTCTCTGTCATATGGACCCACTCACTAGACACAATTACTAGGATACATTTTGTTTGTCAGAAGTCAAATAACTATTACCGCAGCTAATTGATTCCCCCCCCCCCCCCCCCCTCCCACACCTAGAGGTAAGAATGCTCAGCTGCAAGTTTAGAACTATTCAGCATTGGGGTCAATTCAATTTGCTGACAGTTGAATAGCGCCGGGAATTAGCTCCCGGCGCTATTCAATACAGCGCCATATGACACTTATTTGTCGGGAATTCCTTTCGCACCCCCTGAGGGTGAGAGCAGAAATCTGTCAAAAGTGCTGGCGTACGGCTGGCGCGAGGCTAATTCTGTTGGGAATTAGCATCGCGCTGGGCACTTAAGTCGGAGAATGCCCGTTCTCCCGAACAATCAACCTGTTAAGTCCGGGAGAACGGGCATTTGCTGACTTAACATGAGTAGAATTGAGTAGCGACGGGAGCTAATTCCCGGCGCTATTCAACTGTCGGCAAATTGAATTGACCCCAATGAATTTGGAACAATACAATATTTGATAAAGTAATATTGGTGTATATACGAACAACAAGCTAAAGGGAGTTGGAACTTGTGCTCAAAAACAAAATAACCAGCTATCTGTGAGTGGTTCATCCCGCCAGATATCCTCTCTAGTCTGCATCTTTGTGCTGTTTCCTATTAAATAATCTGCTTATTCTACATTGCGTTATAGTAAAGGAGAGTAGAGCAGCGCAGGGAGAGCTAGGGCAATAGTGCTGTAGATCTGAGAAGGAATGGCTGCAGCTAGAGAATGGACACAGTGGTCCATGAAAATAAGTTTCCTATTCCAAAGCTACATCCTTTTCTATATATACTGTAGTGTATATGGGGAGCACACTTTATTAGGGTGTGGTATGATATGTCGACATGAGAATGTGGAAATGGTCCTAATATCGACATTAACAATGTCGACTGTCATCAGGTAGACAGTAATTAAATGTTGACATATTGTCCGTGGTGGCCCAGTGGTAATTTTAGTGGGTTCCACAGCAGCTTCCAGGTCTCGGCGGTTATGTGACTGGTACTTCCAGGTCAGGACTGACTGTCAATACATCGCCAAGTGACACTCAATTGTCGGGAATTCCCGACGCTATTCAACTGTTAGTGAATTGAATCGACCCCTAGGTCGACATGTTTCCTGTCAACATTTTATTTTTAACAATGTTGACATTACAGCGGCTATTCAATTGTTTTTAAGGTAGCAATAATTAATGGAGTCTGTTGCTCTAATTGGGCGAGAGTGCGCGGGAGGCTGCAAGCAGAATTGTGAAAAATCCTACTTTCGGGCGCTCAAATGACACTTTTCACGTCACGGCCATTAATTTAAACTGGGGCCCATTATCGCCGTCCAAAAATACAATTGAATATCCGCCTATGAATTGTCGATCTTTAGACTGCATCCCCTTATTAGGTACAAAATGAATGGCTATCACACCATTAATACAAAACTTCAACCCTTTTGGTAGTCGTGGTTTGTGTGTATGTTTATACTGTTTATGGAGGAGAGAGAATGCTCTATATATTGATTTGATTTTTATTTTTTTTAAAAGTTTTTTTATTTTTATTTTGATGCACCCTATGAAATATAGATTTGAATGGTCACATGTTAGTACCATGTCATTGTGCACAGACTATAGCGCATTAATCAGAGGAGGGTTATCTGCAAGGTCAGTGTTTAAGAGGCTTTACATTTATCAGTCTTTAATAGACTCTCTGTTCTTTAAAGGATGCGTTATACAAGTAGAGTAGAGGACATACTCCTATCCATTTCAAACCACAAAATAATATACTACATATCAATCAATATTTATTTAAGGTTCCCTATGGCTAAATAACCATAAAAATGTAAATTATGTTTTATAGTCTAATAATATGATTTATTTTTATCTTTTCATTGGAGCCCAGGTGCCAACACATCACGCAGTGCTTTACAGTATATTGAGAGGATCATAATAATACACCATGAAATGATAACCCCACATAAATGAAATTACAATTGATGCCTAAGGTAGAGGAGTGAGAATTGTGGCTGCCGGAAAAGTGTATTTGGCTATTGTTTGACATAAACAATATTAACTACCAATATGTATTGGCATTTGTGGGGGTGGGTTTCTTCAGTTTATGGCAGCAGAAAATATAAGTATAGCTATAAAGGGGTAATTCAATTGTTTAATGGGTGACCATAGGAGCAATTCAATTGTTCTCCACCTTGGGCGTTAGTTCTGTGTGTGTGTGCCCATTGTGCCGGGTGTAGCCACGCAAAGCTGCTAAACCCATCTAAACTGCTGACTTATCACACATTTCAGTTTGCCGCCTCAGGAGGCTGAGAGCTGAAATGTGTCTCCCCCGTGGCTATACGTGCTTGAACGGAGCAACAAATAAATTACTCCATTGGGCATGACCAAGTGGTAGCCACGGGGTAGAACAGTTGAATTGCCACCTGTAGTGTAATACCGACAATGAAAGATGGTGACTTAAAGTAAACTGCCTGTGGCTTATGATGGGTACACACTACGCTAGGCCTATACAACTGGTGGATCTCCACCTGTTGTGAAACTACAAGTCCCAGAATGCCCTGTCACACTTATACTATTAGGGAATGCTAAAACTGCGGCAGGGCATGCTGGGATTTGTAGTTTCACAACCGCTGGAAGCTCCAGGTTGGCCAGGTCTGCACTACGCGATGTGTGCACCCAGCGACATCGTGAGATGGGATCAGGTAGCCGGGCAGGGGTCGGCAAGTGCATACTGCATTCAGTAGCCCGTATCGTCGACGACATCCCTAGATTGATCTGCATGTATAGATGATGAAATGCGGGAGCGAGCATAGTGCATACACACTGGGCAATATTACAAAGGCTATCGCTCAGAAGAATGAAAATGAGCGTTATCGTTTAAAATATCACCTAGTGTGTACGCACCTTACGTCGTGGTAAACTGCATCTTCGGGGTTAAGTGCCAAACACGATGCTGTTACTGCACTCGATAAAGCCCAACTAGCCTGGAGGTACTAGTTAATGCAGATTTCTTTTGAGGTTGTGAGAATAAATCTGCTAGTCGCGGGCTTACCGGGCACTTAACCCAGAATCTACATCCCTGCAATGCTAATTATGTTCCTGCCTGCTATTGGGGTGAACATGTCATTTAAGGCCTGTGTCTCATAATTTGGGGCTGAGGCACAGGTGAACGCAAGACCATTTGCAAAGTCCCCTTCTCCACTCTTTAAAAGGTTTGAATGCCTTCTAAAGGAATCCAGTTACGTGGGAGCAAGAATCCGGTATGTCATACCGGCAGACAGGAGACCGGCTGTCAGTATACCAACAGCTGCATCCTGTCTGCCGGCAGTGAGTCCCCTCACGGGCTCTCTGTGCTCCCCACGTATCGGGTCCTCTGGCGATGCTTAGCTCTCCAAAGGTTCTATTGCCACTCGGATGGTGGCATGGACCCACCAACCGAATGGGAATTACGCGTGTGTATTGGCATTCCTCCCCTTGGTAATGTACCGGCTGTCGGGATTCTGGAGTCTGTCTCCTGAACGCCGGGATCCCGACAGTTGGCATTTTGACTGCATCCCATGAACAATGTCAGCACTTGCGTTAAGTCTGTAGCAATCCCAGTGTAAATAAGCTGGGCATTCTCTCCATCTCATGGGGCTATGCCAGACTGATTTGCATGATGGTGAAATAATTCAAAAATATTTTGTTTTTCAATAAAGATCAATTCCTGTTAGAGTTGCATAAAGTTAAACTCTTGAGAGAAAACGATTCTTCCCGTTAGCAAGCATGTGGCAAAGTGGGGCAATGCTGTACCACTGGCACAACCCTTAATGCCTTTTAGAAATGTGCACATTACGTATCTAAGTACCCAGTACTTAAATAATGTTTCTGGTTTCTAGACCTGTTCTCTAGATCAAGTTTATAACGTGCTGACAACCGTGTGATTACAGTGCTGCTAAAATGTGTAACCCTCGCATTCAGTCACCATTAGTTCATGTGGACGTACCCAATTTATTTTTGTTACTCCCAGTGAATTCCTAAAGTCTTATGAGTTAATTGAATGTAATTTTGTTTACAGTGTTTCTGTAGGTACAGTTTGTTGCGGCATCATTAGATAAGCGACTATAAATAGCAAGTTATCCTGTGCTAAATTTAGCAGTCCTGCATTCATTCGATGTGAATAATTTATATCGGCAAGACGAAATATTTTATAGTTGCACAGTTTTGATAGTGTGAATATGCTTTACTTAATACTATTATGATGATTTTATTTAACATAAATATTCTTTGAAAAGAGAGCAGTCTTGGTTATTGTGCCCTGTTAATCTTCCTCTGGGGTTTGTTCTGCACGACTTCTTTCTGAAGTTGCCGTTGTAACATTTACTAATCTTGAAGGATTATTTTGTGCGCGCACTGCGTTGATGGGGGCTTACTCAACTACCAGCAGCTCTTCCTCCTCTGACCTTCTCTGTTAAATTGAATAATGAAAGTTTCTACCTCCAGGATGTCAAGCTAAACATATCTGCAACAAGCATTAAACACAGTCCGTGCCTGACTAGCAAATGTTGCGTTGTACCAGAGAAAGGTTTTTTTCCTTCGTCCTCTTGCTGGTCTTTTGTTCCTTTCGTATTAAACCCTGCTTTATTGGCCGCAGCTGCAGTGAACAGGAAGTTGCTTGTTAATATACATCGTCCTTCTGTCCTGTCTAATTTTTTGCATAACTTGGCGTTCACCTTAAACGAAACATGCACCGACAATTACACCAGCTAGAGAACTGTATGCTATTGTGTTCCTCTGTCGCTGCAATAATGTTTCAGCCCTTTTCTTTGATGCTAGTAAAGCTAATTATCTACTGATTATTTATAAATCTCTACCAAGTGCCAAGGTTATAGTTGCCTTTAAAATTAAATGGTCTCTAGATAATGCGTATAGATGATGCCATACAATAGTCTAGAGTTTGTAATTATTGATCACCATTTCATTTATACGCTTCCAAAACCTTATTTTGTGAAAGAGCCCTGATTTGATGGCTTTAACTTCTCACATGGCTATTTGATAGCATCCTGTTGTCCCAGTGGCCTGTCCAGGTAGAGTATTGATCCATGTAATTATCAGTGTGTATTTGCACCAGTACTCTGGTTCCCACAAGTGATCCGGCTGCTGACACGGCCTGTGTGTACCTCTGTGTGGATCGGTCTCAGTGTGTAACTGCACCCTCACTGTATGGTTTATGTTGGCTTCCAGCACTGATCCGTCTTTCCATGTGGAAGGAGACAAAAGTACCAAATCAGCATAGGTATGTAGCCGTATGGGTATGCGCAGTACAGATTTGCATACATCTAAATCCCCATTGAGAGAAGGTCTTTTCCGCTGATTGACACATTTCTTGGAGTTACAGTATGTGTACATGCCCTTGATGTTGTTCTCCCCCCCCCCCCCAGCAAGACAGAAATAAAATGCTTTGACTCGTAAAATCCTTTGTGGGGAAACCACAAGGAAGCCAGTGGTGTGCTATGTAGATATATGGGGTACTTTTGGCCTGTGTGGTTGTGCTCAAGACATTCCTACTTTCTGATCAATGGGCTTGATTCAATTCTAAAGGGCCCCATACACTACAGCGACATGTCGGACCCTCATGTCGCATAAGATTTCCCTTGAACCGCCCGGCAGCTTCCCGGGCGGCAGGATCACATACGATACATCGTAAGCGGCCCTTTTGCATACAATGTATCGTATGTGATCCAAGCCATGCCTGTGGGATCTGAGATATCATGAGTGCAGCACTAATGACCTAGGGGCTCTGATCCGATTCTCACTGGGACGCGCATCCGATCGGAACGAAAACACATACGACTTGACACTTTTCATACAATATATCATCCCGAAAGGACGGAATCGCATGAAATCGTGCAAAATTGTTGTAGTGTATGGGGCCCATAAGAGTTTAATAGCACCGGGAATTAGCTCCCGGGGCTATCAATAGAGCGCGCTGTGACACCCTATGGTGGGATTTCGTCTTGCACCCTCGGAGGGGTGCAAGCAGAAATCCGACAAAAGTGCCGGCGTGATGGTGATTTTTGCCCTTAGTGTGGTGTAAACAGCATTGCGCCGGGCACTTTATTGGGAGAACGCAGGTTCTCCCGACAAAACAATCTGTATAGTCCGGGAGAATGGGCATTCTCTGACTTACCGCTGCGCTGTATTGAATAGCCTCGGGAGCTAATTCACAGCGCTATTCAACTCTCTTCATATTGAATCGAGCCCAATGTGACTGTCAACACGATTAATATGACTTGTACTTCAGGTTTTGCAGCACTCTCCGCATTCACTTGTATACACGCACCTTACATGATTTCTTCTACTGAGTACAGAAGTTTTTTTGTGATGCTCTAAAATACAGTATGGGGATAAAGGGAGCTGTTTTCAGCTGCAGGACTTTGGAGAATAAGAAATGAAAGCAGAATAAATCCGTTCAAGTCTTCATCTTCTGTGTAAGGAAACTAAGTGAGCTTTAATGAGGTTGTGTTATGAGTAAAGGCTGCCTATACAGTTTGATTAGGTGATATATGGTGGTGATCTGTTCTGAAGAAACCTTTATTGGGTGAGTTAGATGCTCCATTCACAATAAAGTAGAGTGATCAAAAAAATACTTAAGCAATTATCTTATTGTGATTTTATTATCCTATGTCTTCAGTTATACCGTATGAGGTATTTTAAGAAGTTTCCAAAAGGTGTGTGTGTGTAGTGCAAAGTGTACGGTTTCCTATTAGGAGTCACTGGCTAATGCACTAATGTTAATTCTTGTCTGTGCTAATGTTCTGTGTAATGAATTCCAGGCGTTTCATCAGGTCAGCATAATATTGCACTTGCATGTCAGCAGTCTATAGACCCTTTGGCACTTAGTTTGTTCTTTTACAAAGTCTTCAGGACTGTCTGGTACAGTTAAGTAGGCTGACATGTGTGATTTACCTGATACTCTTGTCTTCAACCGTGGCATCTCCTCTGTGCTTACTGCAAAGAGCCAAGGCATGGTGCTTTATGGATCCTTCGATCGGGTGGTATCCGGCCTACAGTAGGTAACTGAGAGCTCTTAACTGCTTACCACTGGCTTCAGTCTACTGTTTTCAGTTTGCTGTTGGTAAAAGAGTATAGCCTAATTTCTCTAACGTCCTAGTGGATGCTGGGAACTCCGTAAGGACCATGGGGAATAGCGGGCTCCGAAGGAGGCTGGGCACTCTAGAAAGATCTTAGACTACCTGGTGTGCACTGGCTCCTCCCACTATGGCCCTCCTCCAAGCCTCAGTTAGATTTCGTGCCCGGCCGAGGTTGGATGCACACTAGGGGCTCTCCTGAGCTCTTAGAAAGTTATAGTCTTAGAATTTGTTATTTTCAGTGAGACCTGCTGGCAACAGGCTCACTGCAGCGAGGGACTAAGGGGAGAAGAAGCGAACCTGCCTGCTTGCAGCCGGATTGGGCTTCTTAGGCTACTGGACACCATTAGCTCCAGAGGGATCGACCGCAGGCCCAGCCTTGATGTTCGGTCCCGGAGCCGCGCCGCCGTCCCCCTTACAGAGCCAGAAGCAAGAAGATGGTCCGGAAAATCGGCGGCATGAAGACTCTGTCTTCACCAAGGTAGCGCACAGCACTGCAGCTGTGCGCCATTGCTCCTCTCACACACTTCACACTCCGGTCACTGAGGGTGCAGGGCGCTGGGGGGGGGCGCCCTGAGGCAGCAATAAAAACACCTTGGCTGGCTAAAATACCTCAATATATGGCCCCAGGGGCTATATATGAGGTAAATACCCCTGCCAGAATTCCATAAAAAACGGGAGAATAGGCCGCGAAAAAGGGGCGGAGCCTATCTCCTCAGCACACTGGCGCCATTTTTCCCTCACAGCTCGGCTGGAGGGAAGCTCCCTGGCTCTTCCCTGCAATTCTACAGTACAGTAAGAGGGAAAAGAGAGGGGGGGCATTAAAATTGGCACTGTATACAGTATATTATATAAAAGCTATTAGGGACATAACTCAGTTAGTCCCTGTATATATATAGCGCTCTGGTGTGTGCTGGCATACTCTTACTCTGTCCCCCCAAAGGGCTTTTGTGGGTCCTGTCCTCGTTTAGAGCATTCCCTGTGTGTCTGCGGTGTGTCGGTACGGCTGTGTCGACATGTTGAATGAGGAGGCTTATATGGTGACAGAACAGAGGCCGATATATGTGATGTCGCCCCCTGTGGGGCCGACACCAGAGTGGATGGATAGGTGAAAGGTATTAACCGACAGTGTCAACTCCTTACATAAAAGGGTGGATGACGTAACAGCTGTGGGACAGCCGGCTTCGCAGCCCGCGCCTGCTCAGGCGTCTCAAAGGCCATCAGGGGCTCAAAAACGCCCGCTCTCTCAGATGGCAGACACAGATGTCGACACGGAGTCTGACTCCAGTGTCGACAAGGTGGAGACATATACACAATCCACTAGGAACATCCGTGACGTGATCCCGGCAATAAAAAATGTGTTATACATTTCTGACTAACCCAAGCACCTCTAAAAATGGGTTTTAGGTTTGGGGAGAAAAAAACAGGCAGTGTTTTGTTCCCCCATCAGATGAATAAATGAAGTGTGTGAAAGCGTGGGTTCCCCCGTTAAGAAACTGGTAATTTATAAAAAGTTACTGATGGCGTACCCTTTCCCGCCAGGTGGATAAGTTACGCTGGGAGATATCCCCTAGGGTGGATAAGGCGCTCACACGTTTGTCAAAAAAGGTGACACTGCCGTCTTAGGATACGGCCACTTTAATAGGTACCTGTTGATAAAAAACAGGAGGCTATCCTGAAGTCTGTATTTACACACTCAGGTACTAGACTGAGACCTGCAGATAGTGCTGCTGCAGCGTGGTCGGTGACCCTGTCAAACAGGGATACTAGTTGGCAAACATAAAAACATATTAAAGACGTCGTCTTATATATGGGGGATGCACAGAGGGATATTTTGCCGGCTGGCATCCAAAATAAATGTAATGTCCATTCTGTCAGGAGGGTATTAGAGACCTGTCACTGGACAGGTGATGCTGACTTAAAAAGCGCATAGAGAGCCTTATAAGGGTGAGGAATTATTTGGGATGGTCTCTGGGACCTCGTATCCACAGCAACTGCTGGGAAGAAATAATTTTACCTCAGGTTTCCTCACAGACAAAGGTACAGTCCTTTCGGCTTCAGAAAAGCAAGCGGGTCAAATGGCGCTTCCTTTCTGTACAGAGACAAGGGTAGAGGGAAAAAAGCTGCACCAGTCAGCCTGTTCCCAGAATCAAGATTCTTCCCCCGCCTCCTGTGAGGCCACACCATGACGCGGGTGCTCCACAGGTGTAGCCAGGTACGGTGGGGGGCCGTCTAAAAAATTTCAGCAATTAGTGGGCTCGCTCACAGGTGGATCCCTGTTTCTTTCAAGTAGTATTTCAGGGGTACAAGCTGGAATTCGAGATGTCTCCCCCCAGCCGTTTCCTAAAATATGCCTTGCTGACAACTCCCTCAGGCAGGGAGGCTGTGCTAGAGGCAATTAATAAGCGGTATTCCCAGCAGGTAATACTCAAGGTGCCCCTACTTCAACAAGGACGGGGTTACTATTCCACACGGGTTGGGGTACCGAAACCGCATGGTTCGGTGTGACCCATTTTATATTTAAAATCCTTGAACACAAAAATTCAAGTTCAAGATGGAATCGCTCAGGGCGGTTATTCCAAGCCTGGACGAGGGGGATTACATGGTATCCTGGGACATCAAGGATGCTTACCTGCATGTCCCCATTTACCATCCTCGCCAGGAGTACCTCAGATTTGTGGTACAGGATTACCATTACCAAGTCCAGACACTGCCGTTTGGACTGTACATGGCACCGAGGGTGTTTTATCAAGGTAATGGCCGAAATGTTGATACTCCTTCAAAAAAAGGGAGTTGTAATTATCCCGTACTTGGACAATCTCGTTATAAGGGCGAGGTCCAAGGAGCAGTTGGTAGTCGGGGTAGCACTATTTTGGAAAGTGCTACAACAGCATGGTTGGATTCTATACAGTCCAAAGTCACAGCTGGTTCCTATGACACGTCTACTGTTCCTGGGGGTGGTTCTGGACATAAACCAGAAATAGTGTTTCTCCCGGAGGAGAAAGCCAAGGAGTTGTCATCTCTAGTCAGAGACCTCCTGAAGCCAAAATAGGTAGCGGTGCATCATTGCACGCGAGTCCTGGGAAAAATGGTAGCTTCCTACGAAGCAATCCCATTAGGCAGGTTCCATACAAGAACTTTTCAGAGGGACCTGTTGGACAAGTGGTCCGGATCGCATCTTCCGATGCATAGGCTGATAACCCTGTCTCCAAGGACCAGGGTATCTCTACTGTGGTGGCTGCAGAGTGCCCATCTTCAAGAGGGCCGCAGGTTCGGCATACAGGACTAGGTCCTAGTGACCATGGATTCCAGCCTTTGAGGCTGGGAGGCAGTCACACAGGGAAGAAATTTCCAGGGACTTTGGTCAAGTCAGGTTATTTCCCTACACATAAATATTCTGGACCTGAGGGCCATTTACAATGCCCTGAGGCCGGCAAGGCCTCTGCTTCAAAACCAGCCGGTACTGATCCAATCAGACAACATCACGGCAGTCGCCCATGTAAACCAACAGGGCGGCACAAGAAGCAGGATGGCGATGGCAGAAGCCACAAGGAGTCTCCGATAGGCGGAAAATCATGTGTTAGCACTGTCAGCAGTGTTCATTCCCGGAGTGGACAACTGGGAAGCAGATCTTCTCAACAGACACGACCTCCACCCGGGAGAATGGGGACTTCCTCCAGAAGTCTTCCAATAGGATTGTACACCATTGGGAAAGGCCACAGGTGGACATGATGGCGTCCCGCCTCAACAAAAAGCTATAAAAGATATTGCACCGGGTCAAGGGACCCTCAGGCGATAGCTATGGACGCTCTGGTAACACCGTGGGTGTACCAGTCGGTTTATGTGTTCTCCCCTCTGCCTCTCATACCAAAGGTACTGAGAATAATAAGAAGGCGAGGAGTAAGAACGATACTCGTGGATGGCCAAGAAGAGCTTGGTACCCAGAACTTCAAGAATTTATATCAGAGGACCCATGGCCTCTGCCACTCAGACAGGACCTGCGGCAGCAGGGGCCCTGTCTGTTCCAAGACTTACCGCGGCTGCGTTTGTCGGCATGGCGGTTGAACGCCGGATCCTGAAGGAAAAGGGCATTCCGGAGGAAGTCATTCCTACGCTTACTAAAGCCAGGAAAGAGGTTACAGCAACTCATTATCACCGCATATGGCGAAAATATGTTGCATGGTGTGAGGCCGAAAGGGCCCCAACAGAGGAATTTCAACTAGGTCGATTTCTGCATTTCCTGCAAGCAGGAGTGACTATGGGCCTTAAATTGGGTTCCATTAAGGTACAGATCTCGGCTCTGTCGATTTTCTTTCAAAAAGAACTAGCTTCAGTACCTGAAGTTCAGACATTTATAAAAGGAGTGCTGCAGAGTCAGCCCCCGTTTGTGCCTCCTGTGGCACCTTGGGATCTCAACGTGGTGTTGAGTTTCTTAAAATCACATTGGTTTGAACCACTAAAAACCGTGGATCTGAAATATCTCACGTGGAAGGTGGTTATGTTATTGGCCTTGGCTTCTGCCAGGCGAGTATCAAAGTTGGCGGCTTTGTCTTGTAAAAGCCCTTATTTGATTTTCCATATGGATAGGGCAGAATTGAGGACTCGTCCCCAGTTTCTCCCAAAGGTGGTGTCAGCGTTTCACCTGAACCAGCCTATTGTGGTGCCTAGGCTACTAGGGACTTGGAGGACTCCAAGTTGCTAGACGTTGTCAGGGCACTGAAAATATATGTTTCTAGAACGGCTAGAGTCAGAAAATCTGACTCGCTGTTTATCCTATATGCACCTAACAAGCTGGGTGCTCCTGCTTCTAAGCAGACTATTGCTCGTTGGATTTGTAGTACAATTCAGCTTGCACATACTGTGGCAGGCCTGCCACAGCCAAAATCTGTCAATGCCCATTCCACAAGGAAGGTGGGCTCATCTTGGGCGGCTGCCCGAGAGGTCTCGGCTTTACAACTTTGCCGAGCAGCTACTTGGTCAGGGGCAAACACGTTTGCAAAATTCTACAAATTTGATACCCTGGCTGAGGAGGACCTGGAGTTCTCTCATTCAGTGCTGCAGAGTCATCCGCACTCTCCCGCCCGTTTGGGAGCTTTGGTATAATCCCCATGGTCCTTACGGAGTTCCCAGCATCCACTAGGACGTTAGAGAAAATAAGAATTTACTCACCGGTAATTCTATTTCTCGTAGTCCGTAGTGGATGCTGGGCGCCCATCCCAAGTGCGGTTTATCTGCAATACTTGTACATAGTTATTGTTAACTAAATCGGGTTATTGTTGAGCCATCTGTTGAGAGGCTCTATTGTTTCATACTGTTAACTGTGTTTCATATCACGAGTTGTACGGTGTGATTGGTGTGGCTGGTATGAGTCTTACCCGGGATTCAAAATCCTTCCTTATTGTGTACGCTCGTCCGGGCACAGTACCTAACTGAGGCTTGGAGGAGGGCCATAGTGGGAGGAGCCAGTGCACACCAGGTAGTCTAAGATCTTTCTAGAGTGCCCAGCCTCCTTCGGAGCCCGCTATTCCCCATGGTCCTTACGGAGTTCCCAGCATCCACTACGGACTACGAGAAATAGAATTACCGGTGAGTAAATTCTTATTTTCTGAAATTGAGCCCTAAGGCCAAATAAATCACCCAGCAACAGTTTGGGTTGGAATCTGTAAAGAACACTGTACTGTCTATTGTAGGTCTGCTGCAGTCAATTGGTTATTATGCTTGCTGTCATTGCCTTCATAAAGTGTTCTGTATTTTTGCTGGTTGTTGCTTTTATACAGATTTGTCTATTCCACTTTCTTAAATTATACACAATGCAATAAACTGTGTTAATTAAATGTGATTTATTTTCAAAACTTAGTTTAACTTCAGTAAGACGTTCAGCAGATCTCAGTCTATGGGGGGGATTCAATTTTGCCGCACGCACCCTGCTGACCGTCTGTAGTAATGGAAGTCTAACAGAGCAATTTGATTGTTGCTCTGATCAGATGTCCATTAGCATTTAATGTGGCTGAAAGCACCAGGTGTAGCTGTGTAAAGCGGCTAAACTGGTCTAAAAATCTCTATTGGGCGTCTAAAGTCCAGGTTTGGGCATCCAAACTACGGACTTTTCACACGTTTTCTCGTACCTCCGGAGGCTTCAAGAAAAAATGTGACTGCCGCAGCTAATGGGCACCTGATCAGAGCAACAATTGAATTGCTCTAATAGATGCCCATTACTAAAGACGGCCAGCAGAGGGCACAAGGTACAATTAAATTCCTCCCTATTAGTGCAGAAAGGGTCATTGGAAGAAGACAGCAGCTTATGTATTGCTGTATGTACATGTCTGTGTTTAGCTTCACATATAACATTGTGGTAAGGCTTACCTAACCAAAGTCAAATAAGAAGATCTTAAAATTAGTGGTAGATTCTATTAGATTTTTTTTCTTTAGCGTGTTCTGTAATAACATTTAGGGATGTAATTAAATCACGGCACCATTACTTACCTGTCTTAAAGATTTGCAGTAATGTGTAAAATATTGAGTGGCTATGTAATAATTACAGATTGCTTCACACATGAGTAAAGTGTCCTGCAATGCTGAACTAAACCACAATTATCGGTTTGCGTAAATTATAAGGAAATAAGTCAGGGGTCATATATAAGTAGTGCACATTAAATGACATTTAGAATATTGTGGAACCTGAGGGCTCGTTCTCTGATTTATATCTATGAATGTTAATATTGTTTATTGGTGAGGACTTGAATGTTTAGCTGCCGTAGCAGAAGGACTATTCCCACAGACAAAAGGGTTCAGCAAAATAGTTTTCAAGCCAGCAGCCACTAGATGACGCCTTCTGGAGCAATTCAGTTGTTGCTCCATTCAGACACGAACAACCTCCTGTTCTGGCATATTCCACTTTGCAGCCCCATGTATGTGGCAAGCTGAAAAGATTGGGTGACCAAACAGCACTTTACTTGTCGTGCCAAGCACTTTGGTTGGATTTAGCTATTTTAATAGTGCCAAACCCGGGCTGTCTGGGCACGATCATCGTGAAACCCCCCTCCATATGAATATTCCTCCTACCCTCCCCCTGATCTCCCATCACTTTAGACGCGGGGCTTACATTTCTTATTGCAGCAGCTGAGGTGCGATAAGAAATGTGTGTTAAGTCTTTACTTTGGTCGTCTAAACTGGATGTGCAAAGCAGGACTAACCCAGTCTGTTCAATTGAATTGTGACAATTGTTTGGATGTCTAAACAGTCCCATTTAAATGGGATTTTTAGACACCCAAAGCAATTGAGTAGGCCCCCAAGCCAGTGGTTCCCGAACTTTTTCGAATCGCAGCAACCTAGAGAATCAGTATATTTTTTACGGCAATCCGAAGCCAAAAGTTTCTTGAGGAATTCAGAAAATTTAAAAAAAATAGTACAGTTAAGAAAATTGTGCTTACCTGTCATCCTTAGGTTCAGTTATGTGGGGGTAGACAGGGTTCCATTACTGTTATACCCCTTTCACACACATGACCTGGGAAATTGCTGGGTCTCAGCCCAACCCAGGTTAACTTTCACACATACCAAAAACCCGGACCTATATGCAGTCACGTGCAAAAACCTGGGATTTCGATGCATAGTATCCCTTTCACACAAAGGAAACAACCTGGTAATTTACGTGTACAAGTTGGGGCCCAATTGCAGGGTCTTCGACCCTGGTAAATACCAAGGCTATAAGTCCCGGGAAAAATGTTGACTCGTGTTGATCTGCAAATTACGAGTAAAAGTGCATTACCCAGTAATTTGGTTTTCTGTGTGAAAGGATATCACATATTTTATGAATGGAAGTCACCAGCACTGGTTTTGCCAGTGGCACCTCTGCAAGTGCATTGCACACCCCAGTGTACCACGGCTTCCAGGTTGAGAACTACTGGCCTAAGGGAAGGTAAAACATGACATTGTCAGATGCCTGACCTTGTAGTGTTAGGCCTGGAAACAACCCTGATGTCTGTTAATCTGATCTAAATTGATTGGGTCGTGTGTGGTCTGTAAGTAGTTTAGTGGCTTCACCAGACATGCAGATCAGCTAAGTCGCATCCACTTTGACTACTGTGTGTTGACCATATTGGACACAACAGTTTAAGAGAGTTGGCTATCATTTAAAGTGGCCGGGTGCTAATTCAATTATTTTGGGCCACCGGCCCCAAGGACGCACTTGTTGTGAATTTCTGCTTGTAGCCTCCTGAGGTGTAAACAGAAATTCACATAAAGTAGGGCTTTGGGGCTGGTCGCTGGGCACCCCCTAACTGTAGCACGCCTGGCATTTAGCATGGGTAAAATCTGCTCAATGTGACTAATCACGTGTGTTAGGTTGCGAGAATGTGGCCAACGCAACCAGTGTGGGGCTGGTCACACAAATGAGTGAATTAGTTTCAGACCACTTTAGATGCTCCTGTTCTCTAGATGTGAACAAATTATCCCTTTTTTAAGAATTTAAAAGAATGTAATTGTACTTTCATTTCTTGCTATAGGGGTGTTTAGTGTGTAGTTAGCCAGGAGATATTGGGGGTCATTCCGAGTTGATCGCACGCTGCCAATTTTCGCAGTGCAGCGATCAGGTTACTACTTTGCATGCGTATGCACCGCAATGCGCACGCACATCGTGCGGGTACAAACAGCACCGTTGCCTGGCAATGCTTCTAGCGACAAATCCATTCGCACGGGTGATTGCAAGGACATTGACAGAAAGAGGGCGTCTACTGACCATTTTCTGGGAGTGGTAGGGAAAACGCAGGCGTGTCCTGGCGTTTGCAGGGCGGGCGTCTGACGTCAATTCCGGAACCGGACAGGCTGAAATGATCGCAAGGGCTGAGTAAGTTCAGACCTACTCTGAAACTGCAAAAACTCTTTCGTCCCGCTCGGCTGCACATGCGAGCACACACTTGCAAAGTGAAAATACACTCCCCCGTGGGTGGCGACTATGCGTTTGCACGGCTGCAAAAAGTAGCTAGCGAGCGATCAACTCGGAATGAGGGCCATTGTGTAATGGGTGGGAGAATATGGAACGTACAGTAGTCATTAGTGCATCTGAATAGGTGAGAGTACCTGCAAATTGGCAGTGTGGCTGGGTAGTAACTGAAGTTGGAAGTAACGAGTAGTCTTCAGTATGCCGGCGGTCGGGCTCCCGGCGACCAGCATACCGGCGCCGGGAGCCCGACAGCCGGCATACCGACACTTATTCTCCCTCGTGGGGGTCCACGACCCCCCTGGAGGGAGAATAAAATAGTGCCCGTAGCGTGGCGAGCACAGCGAGTCCGCAAGGGGCTCATTTGCTCTCGCCACACTGTCGGTAAGCCGGCGGTCGGGCTCCCGGCGCCGGTATGCTGGTCGCCGGGAGCCCGACCGCCGGCATATCGTAGTGAACCCGGAAGTAACATGTTACCGTCTTTTGTAACTGGGCAAACTTTTTTCTTTTTTCTTTTTTGGTTTTTGATTTAAATTATGGGACTGACGGAGTTGTTTATGTTCCCACAGTTGATGGATATATCTGTATTATCTCGTGAAATCTGTCATCATCCAGGAAATGTTGCTTTCAGCATGCTGCTGAGAACTGGTAGTCTCTGCCACATCATAGGTCACTCAAGTTCTGATCAAACTGTTAGGCATAATCCCCAAATGGTCAGATTTATTTAAATGTTAGCCAAATTGAAGGTTTTGCCAGTCCCACTGAATTGCTGGATACCAGTGGATGTGATTACCCCAATGCTCACACTCTGCATTTTCATCTGAATTTTTAATGGATTTCAATTATACTAACATCATTGGTGCAGATCCAGATTCTGCTTAATTGATGAAGAGAGAGCCCCTGCTTGCAACCACACGTGGGAGCTGAGGCTGTCATCACTGTAGTGTGCTTCCTATTTGTGCTGCTGCAGCTTTGGTTCGTTGGTTCTTACTGTCAGCCAGGGCGCAATAGAACAAGCATTTGTTGACCATGTATGAGGGAAGGGACAGTCTGTGGAGTTTGAGGGGGGGAGGGTAGCAGGTAAACCACTGATACAGTTAAAAAAAAAAAAAATCGCTTTCGTGGCTATCACATCTTACATGTGGTATTTTGGAGTTACGTTTTTATTAGAGGTTTGAATCCTTTGTGGTGTAAATATATGCATTGTATTGTAGTATTTTTATTGAGTTAAATACATTTCTTTAAAGTCAGAAGTTTTGATAAGTTTTTCTTTTCGTATAAAGAAGTCCTGTGTAATGTCCAACATTGAGCAATGATCCTGTACATTAATCAGGAATATACTGTACAATGTGATCATTTACAGTTCTTAATAAATAAAATACACTTTGCCCAAACATTGTTTAACACAAATGGTGAAAGGGCAGCATGCAGGGTTTGTGCAGAGGAATCTCTGGTATGCGCAATCTTGAAGGGCAACATGATGGCGTTCTTCTCCCAGTGCAAACATTATTATGCCATTGGCTCTGCACAAAGTAAGATGAATGACGGAAAATGCCTGATATTGGCATGCAACTGACAATGTGGATAGAGATTACCGGTTTTTGCTTTGCTGTCAGTTTAAATCTAGATTCTTGTTTACTGGATTTAAAATTAATGAACAAAAATGAAATATTCATGCAAGAATCATGGAGGTAAAATGCAGCTTTCAGTCTTATTCTGACTTATCCACTGCAAGTCTGCAATGACATTTATGCGGTGAAACTTTTCATAGTGCTTTCATCTAAAAATAGTCTCCAAGTGCTTGTGGCTTCCTCTAATCTTTTCTGCAGTGTGATGCAGCTGGAATAATATCCTATCTTGGTGTGTGTCCCCAAATTGACTGCCAGATGACGATCTTGTGAATGTCTGTAAAATCATTGAGGTGTGTAGTCTCGTATGACTACATGCAAACCGATCCTGTCCAACTTGGCCTCTAACAACTTTGTTGGGTCCGTGGTTAGAGGACTGCATACATATGTCATAGAAACAGATAAGAAGCACTTGACCCATCTAGTCTGGCCCTTTTTTAATCTTATTGTTATCTCAAACCCTATTAGATCCTTAGGGGCAGATGTATTAACCTGGAGAAGGCATAAGGAAGTGATAAACCAGTGATATGTGCAAGGTGATAAACACACCAGCCAATCAGATCCGAACTGTTAATTTACATATTGGAGCTGATTGGCTGGTGCCTTTATCACCTTGCACACATCACTGGTTTATCACTTCCTTATGCCTTCTCCAGGTTAATACATCTGCCCCTTAGTTCTTTGTAAAGGATATCCTGATGTCTATCCCAAGCATGTTTAAATTGCACTACTGCAGTGTTTCCCAACCTCGGTCCTCAAGGCACACTAACAGTCCTGGTTTTAGTGATATCCAGGCTTGAACACAGGTGACTTAATTAGAACCTCAGTTATTTTGGTTTGACCATCTGTGCTGAAGCCTGGATATCACTAAATCCTGTTGGTGTGCCTTGAGGACCGCGGTTGGGAATGCCTGCACTACTGTATTAGCCTCTACCACTTCTGCTGGGAGGCAATTCCACTTATCCACCACCCTTTCAGTGAAGTAATTTTTCCTCAAGTTTCCCCTAAACCTCCCTCCAGTTTCAGTGCATGTCCTCCTGTTATAATACTTCTCTTCCTTTGAAGAATGTCTCCCTCCTGTACCTTGTTAAAAACCCTTGATATATTTGACGGTTTCTATTATGTTTCCCCTTTCCCTTCTCTGTTGAAAACTTTTAAGATATTTTAGTCTTTCCTTGTAAGTTTTTTGTGATGTAGGCCATGCACCATTTTAGTTGCTGTTCTTTGTATAGTCTGTAATGTATTAATATCCTTCTGTAGATAATGTCCTCCAGAACTGAACACCATTTTCTACTGTAGATGAGGCCGCACCAATTACCTTTTTTACAGTAGCAATATCACTTTTCTTTCTGCGGATTCCTCTCCCTATGCAACCAAGCATCTGACTAGCAGGGTGTGCTGATTTAAATCAACTTGATATTAAATCACAATTTAAATCACATGATTTTTTTTCTTTCTCTTTTTCAATGCTGCACATGTGTGGAAAGAATTAGAGGATAGTTTGAAAGAATTAAATCTGGACAAACCAAGCATGAATAAATTTTTTAGACCGCTATAATGAAGCATTGGGACCTGCATGTTTTCTCGCTTACTTGATGGACTTGCGTTACTGTGGTGGTTGTTGAACTGCAGAAGAAAAACTTAGAAGCTCTTAAGTTTGCCAAGGAAAAATATCCACATTCAAATACCCTTCTACCAACATTAGTCAAGTTCCAAGCAAAAGCAACCTGTTTTAGTGACCTCTTGTTTGACCGCGATATTGGGGGGTCATTCCGAGTTGATTGCTCGCTAGCAGTTTTTAGCAGTCGTGCAAACGCTAAGCCGCCGCCCTCTGGGAGTGTATTATAGCTTAGCAGAAGTGCAAACGAAAGGATTGCAGAGCGGCTACAAAAAAAAATTGTGCTGTTTTAGGGGTATATGCAATTGCGGTCGAATTCCCGAAATTGTCGAATTTCGGGTCATTTTCGCCCAAAAAAAAAATTCGCCTATGCAATTCAGTGCTTTCCGACCAAATAACGGACTTTCAAAATTCAACTTTTTGAAATTCGAATTTTTGCAAATTCGACTTTTCTGCAATGATACAAGTGCTGCAATTCGACAAAAGCATATTCAATTCAAGTTTGGAAATTCGACAGCAGTGCTTTTAGACAGCAAATTCGTCCTTTTCAATCCGCCACACTTTGGAGGGTGAAAACAATAAAAAAAAATTTAAACATGTTTTTTTTGGTGGTTTTTTTTTTTTTTAGGAATAGCATATCTATTTATATTAGAAGGGATTAGGTACTTTTTTTTTTTTTTGGAGGCACAAATATTATTTATATATTTTTTAAAATATTATTATTATTATTATTTTTTTTTTTTTTATTGCTGGAAAGGTAAAATCCTTTAAAAAAATAGCGTGGGGTCCCCCCTCCAAAGCATAACCAGCCTCGGGCTCTTCGAGCTGGTCCTGGTTCTAAAAATGCGGGGGGAAAATTGACAGGGGATCCCCCGTATTTTTAAAACCAGCACCGGGCTCTGCGCCTGGTGCTGGTGCAAAAAATACGGGGGACAAAACGAGCAGGGGTCCCCCGTATTTTTCACACCAGCATCGGGCTCCACTAGCTGGACAGATAATGCCACAGCCGGGGGTCACTTTTATGCCGTGCCCTGCGGCCGTGGCATTAAATATCCAACTAGTCACCCCTGGCCGGGGTACCCTGGGGGAGTGGGGACCCCTTCAATCAAGGGCCCCCCCCCCCCCCCAGCCACCCAAGGGCCAGGGGTGAAGCCCGAGGCTGTCCCCCCCCATCCAATGGGCTGCGGATGGGGGGGCTGATAGCCTTTTGTGATAATGAAAAGAATATTGTTTTTTCCAGCAGTACTAAAAGTCCCAGCAAGCCTCCCCCGCAAGCTGGTACTTGGAGAACCACAAGTACCAGCATGCGGGAGAAAAACGGGCCCGCTGGTACCTGTAGTACTACTGGAAAAAAAATACCCAAATAAAAACAGGACACACACACCGTGACAGTAAAACTTTATTTCATACGTCGACACACACATACTTACCTAAGTTCACACGCCGACATCGGTCCGGTCCTCTTCTCCATGTAGAATCCACGGATACCTGAAAATAAAAGATCAATATACTCACCTCAGCCATGGTCCAGAGATACATCCACGTACTTGGCAAAAAAAGAAAACGAACACACGGGCCACCGGACTGAAAGGGGTCCCATGCTGACACATGAGACCCCTTTCCACGAATGAGACCTGTCAGTGACAGCTGTCACACAAAAGTCTCTAAAGCCAATCAGGAAGCGCAACTTCGTTGCGCTCACCTGATTGGCTGTGCGCTGTCTGAACTCAGACAGCGCATCGCACAGCCCCGTCCATTATATTCAATGGTGGGAATTTAGCGGCTAGCGGTGAGACACCCGCCGGTCAGCGGCTGACCGCGGGTAACCCCACCGCAGACAGCAAAGTTCCCACCATTGAAACTAATGGAGCGGCTTTGCGATGCGCTGTCACAGCACAGACAGCGCACAGCCAATCAGGTGAGTGCCACGGAAGTAGCGCTTCCTGATTGGCTGAAGGGACTTCAGTGACAGGAGTCACGTGATGTCCCGGCATTCGGGAGAAAGGGGTCTGATGTGAAAGCATGGGACCCCTTTCAATACGGCATGGAGCGGGTGTTCGGTTTGTTTTTTTAACAAGTACGTGGATTTATATCTGGACGTGGATGTACCTCTGGACGCTGGAAGGTGAGTATAATTTTTTCACAGGTACCCTCGGATCGTCGGAGACCGTGGCAGTCGGCGTGTCAACATAGGTAATTATGTGTGTGTCGGTAGTGTGTAATAAAGTTTTACTATCAAGGTGTCTGTGTACTGTTTTTATTTGGGTATTTTTTTCCCAGTAGTACTACAGGTACCAGCGGGCCCGTTTTTCTCCCGCATGCTGGTACTTGTGGTTCTCCAAGTACCAGCTTGCGGGGGAGGCTTGCTGGGACTTGTAGTACTACTGGAAAAAACAATATCTTTTTATTATCACAAAAGGCTATCAGCCCCCCCATCCGCAGCCCATTGGATGGGGGGGGACAGCCTCGGGCTTCACCCCTGGCCCTTGGGTGGCTGGGGGGGACGACCCCTTGATTGAAGGGGTCCCCACTCCCCCAGGGTACCCCGGCCAGGGGTGACTAGTTGGGTAGTTAATGCCACGGCCGCAGGGCACGGCATAAAAGTGACCCCCGGCTGTGGCATTATCTGTCCAGCTAGTGGAGCCCGATGCTGGTGTTAAAAATACGGGGGACCCCTACTCTTTTTGTCCCCCGTATTTTTGGCACCAGCACCAGGCGCAGAGCCCGGTGCTGGTTTTAAAAATACGGGGGATCCCTGCCCAATTTTTCCCCGCATTTTTAGAACCAGGACCAGCTCGAAGAGCCCGAGGCTGGTTATGCTTTGGAGGGGGGACCCCACGCCATTTTTTTTTCAGGCTTTTTCCCGTTTTTTCCCGTTTTTTAAAATCGCGGCAAAATCCGCCAAATCGGCCGATTTTCGCCCGCGGGACTGTCGAATCCGTTTTGCATTGAATATGGTGAATTCCGGCAGCCACCTGCCAGAATTCACCTGTCGAATTGTGTCGAATTTAAAAACGGCGATAATTTGCCGCGATTCGCCGTGAATTGCATATACCCCTTAGAGTAGCTCCAGACCTACTCAGCGCTTGCGATCACTTCAGACCATTCAGTTCCGGATTTGACGTCACAAACATACCCTGCGTTCGGCCAGCCACGCCTGCGGTTTTCTTGGCACGCCTGCGTGTTTTCGAGCACTCCCTGAAAACGCTCAGTTGACACCCAGAAACGCCCACTTCATGTCAATCACTCTGCGGCGGCCATTGTGACTGAAAAGTTTCGCTAGACCTTGTGTAAAAATACATTGGCTGTTGTGAAAGTACGCCGCATGCGCAGAAGTGCCGTTTTTTTACTTAATCGCAGCGCAGCAAACATTTTCAGCTAGCGATCAACTCGGAATGACCCCCATTGTGTGAACAGTTGCACCAATAGGTTGGTGAAAAATGAACATAGGTTCAGAAACTGTATTGGGTAATGAAAATATCATGGTAGCAGTAGAGCAATTGCTAACAGCTGCAGCATCATCAGCTTCAGTAGAAACAATATTTTACACATTTGGTTTGGTGCAGTCAAAACGGAGAAACTGCTTGGTTACTGACAAAGCTGCAAAACTTGTGTTTCTTTTAAAGGTATTCAATAAACCTAATGTGTAGGCTTATTCAGATTTACAAATCAGGCACGGCAATTGCCAACTATTGTAACTTTTAACATCATTGCTGTTTCTTTCCTTTTGCAGTTTGTGTGATTTGTGTGTAGTTTGCTGTGCCATGCCATAATTCATGGTGACACTGTCAAGTCATTTAAATTAAATATATTAAAGTTACAGTGTTTTTAAAGATATTTGTATTATTGTTTTTACTCTGTTTTATTTACCTGATCTTTTAATAAAAATCCAATTTCAAATAAAAAATAAAATCATAGATATAGATATAGATATAGATATAGATATAGAGAGAGAGAGGTTGAGTATCCCATATCCAAATATTCTGAAATACGGAATATGCCGAAATACGGACTTTTTTGAGTGAGAGTGAGATAGTGAAACCTTTGTTTTTTGATGACTTAATGTACACACACTTATTTTAAAACACAGGTTATTAAAAATATTGTATTAAATGACCTTCAGGCTGTGTGTATAAGGTGTATATGAAACATAAATTAATTGTGTGAATATAGACACACTTTGTTTAATGCACAAAGTTATAAAAAATATTGGCTAAAATGACCTTCAGGCTCTGTGTATAAGGTGTATATGAAACATAAATACATTCTGTGCTTAGGCTTAGGTCCCATCACCATGATATCTCATTATGGTATGCAGTTATTCCAAAATACGTAAAAATCCGATATCCAAAATACCTCTGGTCCCAAGCATTTTGGATAAGGGATACTCAACCTGTATTGTATTAAATGACCTTCAGGCTGTGTGCATAAGGTATACATGAAACATAAATGAATTGTGTGAATGTACACACACTTTGTTTAATGTACAAAGTTATTAAAAATATTGGCTCAAATTACCTTCAGGCTGTGTGTATGAGGTGTATATGAAACATAAATGCATTCTGTGCTTAGACTTAGGTCCCATCGCCATGATATCTCATTATGGGATGCAATTATTCCAAAATACGGAAAAATCCTATATACAAAATACTTCTGGTCCCAAGCATTTTGGATAAGGGATACTCAACCTGTGTGTGTGTGTGTGTGTGTGTGTATATGTATGTATATTATAGTGTGTTATGGTTTTTTCACACCCTGCTGACTAGCCTTAATCATTGCTTTGTTACATTGCTTACCTGCCTTTAAGTCACCTGACATAGGGGGTAATTCCAAGTTGATCGCAGCAGGAATTTTTGTTAGCAGGTGGGCAAAACCATGTGCACTGCAGGGAAGGCAGATATAACATGTCAGATATATCTAGTCAGATTGCTTAGAAATTAAGTGAACATCTCTTTGTGTGTACCTCCCTTTAGGATCCAATCCCAAGCTTTCATGTTTATTTAACAGCCTGTGATGTGGGACAATGTCAAAAGCATTATTAAAGTATAGATAAGCTACATCTGTGCCCTTCCCTCCCCCCATCCTTGATCTATTACATTAGTCACCCACTTAGGAGGTTGCAAGCAGAAATGTGCATAGCTTATGAATTGTTATCTGGACCCATGCGGGATTGTTAGATGTATCTCAATTCTTTTAAACACTTTTCTTCCATTTCTTATAAGGTTAGGTTCTCCTAGGCAGTTTATCATTCGCCTGTAATGTGGTCTCATGAGCTGCATTGGTTTGGCAAAGCAATGATCTATAGAAGTTTAACCAGCAGTGTAAAGTACGGTGAGCACTAAAAGGGTAAGGCTAGATTCTCAGAAAGTGTTTGACAGTCTTTGCAATCTCTCTCCTTGGGATTGTTGATAGGTTGTTTGCAATAAATATATTGTGACTCTCAGATGGGGCCTTAAAGTTTATCAGAGTAAAAGTACAGTATTGCTTCTGTAGTCTGTATGCTGTCATTGCAGAGATGTTTTGATTAAAATGTGTATTCTGGAATCTCTCTTGTTTTGAAAGATGATTGAGTCTGCATGTAGTCACTATGGAACCACATTTAGGAGGGAATTCAAATGTTATCGCACTCCCAATCTCCTGTCTAAAGTGCCGGGATTGAGGGGCGGTATTCAAATGCCCTCACTTATCGTGCTGATCACACCCATTACACTCTGGTTTAGGCATGCAAAGCACCTAAACCCAACTAAAGTAATGGACACCCAAATGGGTCTCTAAGCGCATTTCAGCTCGCTAACCCCTGGGGGTAGAGAGCTGAAATGAACTTGTTGCACCCGTCCGCAGCAACATTAGAATACTGCGGGGGTGGGGGGTGGAGGTTTGAATCTCTCCCTTAGACTGCCTCTATCTGCTGGGCTTCCTCTCCTTGACCTGTGTTAAGCATTTTCCCATTTGATAGAGGTTCATGTGTAGAAAGTTGCATTTCACAGCATCAAAATTTGTACCGTTTATGATCACTACGAGAAGTCGGACCTGTCACTGCGGTTTGCTAAACATAAAGAAAATTAGTAAGGAATTTCATCACATTTTGATCATGCATTTTTATTTTTTTATTTTAAGGCGTTATAGCACATAATCACAATACAAAACAATGAGTATTACAAATCCAGTCATGGAAAAGAAAAATAGGAATGCAGTAAGGTTTCTCACCAAGTAAGACAAAGGGGGGAATTCAAATGTTATCGCCTCCAATCTCCATCTAAAGTGATGAGAGATCACAGGGGGCGATATTCATTTGATGTCCCCTATCACGCTGATCGCGTCCATTACGCTGCTAAACCCGACTAAACTAATAGGCGCAATTGGGAAAAGTGCCATTTAGGCGCCCAAATTAATCGCTTTTCAGATATTTCAGCTCACTACCCCCGGCGGATCGAGCTGAAATGTAGACGCCAGCTGCCGATTGCGCCAGAACAGAGCAGTATTTGAATATCTCCATTGGACACCATCTAGTGGCTGCCAATATATATTGATATATTGATGGAATCTTTCCCCCTGCTTTTAACTTACAGCACCAAGGGACCGATTCAATTGATGTGCCCCCTTCCCTCCCCCCTGATGGGTATCTATGCTAATGTTCATCTATCTGAGGTATTCAATTGTTGCTCCGATCAGACACCCGTTAGCATTATATGCAAAGCGGATAAACCATTCTAAAGTTGCCATTTGGGCATCTAAAAGTCCAGCCTTGGGCGCCCAAACTACGGACTTTAAACACTTTTTTTTTTCTCACAAAAAAGTGTGTGCCACGAGTAATGGGCATCTATCAAAACAACAATTGAATAGCTCCTAGAAACGCCCATTCCTTTAGATGACCAGCAAGTGGTGTGCGCCACATTTTTAATCTGCCCCAAAAGTTTTTTGGAATTCTCTTCATGCTGATTTATTGCACCTATTATAATCACTGAAGAGCCCACCCCACCTCCAATTACCAATCTTTGTTTTTAGGACGCTCCTTCTTCAAAACTTGAACAAATGATAATACAAAAAATTTACTCAAAGCGCTATAATGAAATTTGTTTTAAAAGCTTAATACAGTAATACTAGAAATACTGGATGGAATTCAATTGTTTTTCTGCCGGCAGCCACTAGATGGTGCTCAAAATGAGCTATTCAATTGTAGCTCTATTTGAGTGTGATTGGCTGCCGGCGTTTGCACATCAGCTCGCATCCCCTTGGGTGGTGATCTTAAATGTGTGAAAAGTGACCTGTTTGGGTGCCTAAATGGCACTTTTTTCACGATCGCGCCCACCACTTTGGTAAAGCAACTAAAACCAACCTCTATGGGCGCAATACTTGTGCTAAAAAAGATCAATTGAATATCGCTCTACAATCTCCTGTCACTTTAGTTGGGAGATCAGTTGGGATATAACAATTAAATTCTACCCACTGAGTTTTTTTTCTGAAAATAGCACTAAAAAAACCTATATAAATTGTCTATTTGTTTACAGAAACTTTTTCTATTGCAGACCTGTGTAATTTGCAGAGGAGATGGCAATATATCATGATTTATGCGTGTATAGCTACATCAGTGATTTATAAAGGAAAACAGTTTTGCGACCTGTTCAGTTTTTAAGGTCCCCACAGAAGACTGTAGCTGAAAGAAGAATCTATCCAGCTATGAAAAAGGGATCTTTACTGTAAACTCAAGGATGTGGTATTAGCAGGCACTGCAGAAACATGAAAGAGAGGATTCTTGTTGCAAGCCTGTGGGTGCTATGCGTCTGTCGATAGGGAAGGGATTTTATTTCTGCCATTCTTCCCCATGTGTCACCCCTGTACGTCAAGATATATCTCCCCCCACCACCCCCAAACAAACATCTGTGGAGTATATAGCATACTTTATAGTACCATTTTAGAAGTATGTGTTCTATAATCTGGTTCCTTTCATTTACCTATGAGACCTTTCATATGCCTCTGTCTTTCAGCTTTGTGTTGGGTTGTGGCTGAGTATTTCCTAGAAGAGTGTGCCCTGTCTTATCTTGCGTTTCCTTATGTAGAGCTGTCAGATGGATGAGGAATTACTCTATAACTTGCTCCTCCCATTGATGTCACTGTTTTATCTCCTAGGTCAGTTTACCTACATATGACTGAGCAGACAGATCCTTGTAAACAGAGTAAATTTACGGTTTGGTTTGCAATGACGTGCAGGTATTAAAATGGTCTTCTCAAGTTAACATTAACACTCCATAATTGTTTTTACTGTTTGACACACACAACTTTTGTAATGGTCTTTTGTGTAAGCTATTTCGACAAGTGACATCTAGCTTTTAAAACACTAGGGGGTGCATTTATTTAAGCTTCTAAAAATGAAAAGTGTTGGTGTTGCCCATAGCAGCCAATAATAATGTCTATCATTCTAGGATACAATAGCGTAATGACAGCTAGAATCTTACTGGTTGCTATGCTTTAGTAAATTTACCTCTAAAATGTCTTCCATTTGCATCAAATGCCAGTCTTAAGAAGCAATTGTAAATAAGTTGATCATCTGGAAGAAACTTCATAATGCATAGCTTCACTTGTGACACACTACTGCATTATAAAATGTTTAAAAGGCCACTAAACACCAAACATGTAATGCATTCTAGAGCCAGATTGCGTAAGGTTCATTGTTCTGACATGCCCAGACTTTCTACAAAGCTTTTTTTTATTTTATATATATAATATATATATATATATATATATATATATATATATATATATATAATGGTTTTAAAATGCAATTATTTTCTGCCACCTCACAAATTTTGCATTTATACATGTGTCAGAAAATGTGTAATAGTAATTAATAGTTGGCTGAGTACTACCATGACCGATACTACAGCTCCGTATATAGGTGCTGAGACTGGATCTCCTTCCACACGATGTGAGATTCCATATGAGATACTTCTGACATGACATTTTGGGGGATGAAATTTAATAGCAGTAGCTCTAGTTGAAGTTTTGCCAAATATAACCTATACATATTATCAGTTTAATGTTAATGGTCTACGATGTACTTATTGGCTTAGAGCACAATTGCTGACTAACGGGGGGCAATTCAGTTGTTTTTCAGGTGCTGGGCACTAGGTTGACCGCAGCAATTCAATTGTTCTGCCGTTTGGGCGTATTCACTGTCGGTGCTGACATTTCTGCTTGCTGCCTCCTGAGGCGGCAAGCAGAAAAATGGGCGCCCAAACTGAACTATTCACGTTGTGGGGACTGCTGTAGATGAGAGATACTGTGATTTGTGGCTAAACATCATCTATTTGGGTGCTTAAAAAGTGATGGATGCCTTATTTGAGCAAGAATTGAATTGGGTGCCCAAAAAAACAATTGTTTCACCACCCTAGGTCTTAAAACTGCTTAGTTATTGATACATTTTCCATTGTTTGTTCTAAAAAATTTTCAATGGTTCCCATTCTGTTATGCTTCATCTGAGCAAAGATTGTGGCCTGCATAACCTTGTCATATTTGACTACTCTTAAGGTTATTTAAGTGGAGTCCCCCCCTGGAGTTTAAAATAGAAAAATAAGTGTACAGGGGCAAATGTTTGCTTAGGCTTAAAAGAACACTGATTTCTGAGATTTGCATTTGTGTAATGAAGGAGCTGGTAAATCCCTCATTTGAATTAAATCTATATCACAAGCTGTGTATTACAGAGGTGAATAGTACACATTTGATAATGTGTGTGCTAATGCATTACATTATGTACCCAGCATCTGCTCTCGCCACTGTGCAGCAGGTACAGTGAGTGAAAGCTTATGCATAGATGGTGTGCAGGGGAAAATAAGGTCACAGAGATGACTACATTCACAGACTTTTTTTTTTTTTTTTTTTTTTTAAATCTTTTTCATGGTAGGAGATTACACTAGGACCACAGTGATGCTGGGGGAGCGTTGGTTACTTGGTAAAACTTTATTTTAACTAAATGTCAGTGGGATGTCACTTTAACATTGAACAATGGGGCAGATGTATTAAAACCTGGAGAAGTGATCAGTGGATGGGGTGGTCTTCAGTATGCCGACTGACGGGATCCCGGCGCACAGTATACCGGCGCCGGAATCCCGACAGTCGGCATACCGACACTTATTCTCCCTCGTGGGGGTCCACGACCCCCCTGGAGGGAGAATAAAATAGCGCAAGGGGCTCATTTGCGCTCACCACACTGTCTGTAAGCCGGCGGTCGGGCTCCCAGCGCCGGTATGCTGGTCGCCGGGAGCCCGACCGCCGGCATACCATACTGAACCCAGTGGATGGTGATAATGCACCATTCAGTCATTATGGGTTTGTAAAATGAGTTAGGAGCTGATTGGCTGGTGCATTATCACCTTACATTTATCACTGCTTTATCACTTCTCCAGGCTTAATACATCTGCCCCAATGTTCCATATTCCTTTCTTCATAACTTAACATTTCACTTTTGTGTTTTAGAGGGGTTTTCAATAAAAGAATTGGCAGAAGCTCATTGCCAGTTACTTTATCTCCCAATTCTATCTTTTCTAGCTTTGCTAAATAACCACCTTATTGTTCTATGCTCAACTGTAAATATAGCGATGATAGCAAGGTGAATTCCTGTAGTCTATTCTAACGGGTGTGGTATGCAAGGTCGACTACACTTTGGTCGACAGTGTCTAGGTCGACCACTATTGGTCAACAGTAAGTGGTCGACGTGGGTTCTATGTCGACATGACATAAGGTCGACATGAGTTTTTGCACTTTTTTTTGCTGTTATCTCCGTATAGTGACCTAATTAGCGCACCGTGTCCCCTCGCATGGCTCGCGAGCTTCGGGCAAGGTGCCTCGCTCCGCTACCGCTGCGGTCAGCACATGTTACCGTTCCCAGTTGTAGTCCACGTGGATCGTAGAAGTATAAAAAAGTAATTTAAAAAAAAAAACCTCATGTCGACTTTGTCATGCCGACAGTCCCTGTCGACCTAAGTATTGTCGACCTAGAGACCGCATACCTATTCTAACGTGCTTGTACCACATGTAGGTATATAAATATTTGTGGATGTACTCAGTTGCCTCTTTATTAGGTACACCAAGCAGCCTGAAATTTTTTGTGGTATATATTAAACAAGGTGCTAGAACAGGCAAGTCAAACGCATAGTCATCCAGCTGTTATGAAACTTCAGGTCCCAGCATGCTTTACCAGCTGATCAGTGGAAGGTCTGCTGGGACTTGTAGTTTCACAACAGCTGGAGGGCCACGAGTTTGACATGCCTGTGCTAAAATATAGGTTCTCAAACTCTGTCCTCAGGACCCCAAACAGTTCATGTTTTCCAGGTCTACTCACAGAATCACAAGTAAAAGAATTAGCTCCACTTGTTGATGTTTTAAAATGTGTCTGTGAGTAATGAATAAACCTGTGCTCCTGCTGGGTTACCTGAGGACTGATCGAGACTTTGAAAAACACTGTGCTTGAAACATTCCTTAAGTCTGCTCTAGATGCGATTCTAGTTGTACATTCATGCTGCAATTGTCCTGTCCTACCACATCCCAAAGGTACTCTATTGGATTTAGACCTTGTGACGGTGAAATAATTGTTATGTTTGTGGAATCTGATTTGAGATGACGTGCTTTATTAAAGCTCAGGGAGAGATACAGTTGTGAGAGATAAAGCACCAACCAATCAGCTTCTGTCAATTTTCAAACACAGCCTGTAAAATGTAAGGTAAAAGCTGATTAGCTCGTACTTTTATCTGGCACACTTTTAATCTTTTTAAAAAAAAATTTAAATGCCCCCCATGGTGTGTTTTCCTGAGGTAGACTGGCCATAAATAAATATGCACAGTCAGCAAAATCACTCAGGTGGAAGGCTGTTTCTTTTAACCCGTTCTCTGGTGGTATTGAAAAGCCCAATCCTTTACAAGAAAACATCCCCCACACTGTTGCATCAAGGCAGGTTGAATCCATGGATTTATGTTTTTACATCCGATTCAGATCCTACTATTATTAGTACTGCATTATTGCAGCAGAATTCGAGCTTCAAGATTCCAGGAGATCTTTTTCCAATCTTCCAAATGATTTGGTGAGCCTGAAGCCTCAATCTCCAGTTCTTAGCTGACTGGAGTGGAACCCCTTGTAGTCTTGTGCTGCTGTAGCCCATTCTCTTCAAGGTTTGAGGTGCTGTGATTTAAGGGGGGTACACACAGAGAGATCTGTTCTTAAAATCTAAGCAATCTGACTAGATTGCTTAGATTTTAAGCACGGATCTCTCGTGTGTATGCCCCACAGCGATAGTGATGCGCAGCCCTGCACGTCGCTAACACCATTACTAGATTGGCCTGCATGCACAATCTAGCACATTGCTCATGAGCCCCCCCACATCAGCACACATCTCTGGACGTGTGTACTGGCCTTTACTGTAAAGGGGGTTACTCACGGAGCGATATTCTAAGCAATCTGACTAGATTGCTTAGAATTTGAGCATTATCGCTCCGTGTGTACCCCCTACAGCGATAGCGATGCGCAGCCCCGTGCATCGCTATCGCTGCTGCTAGATTGGCCTGCAGTGCAGGCCAATCTAGCGGGTTGCTCATTTCACCCGCTCGGTGAAATGAGCGTCCCCGTCTCCCCCCGCACGCTCAGCACAGATCGCGCTGTGCTGAGCGGCGGGAGAGATGTGTGCTCAGCACACATCTCTCCCGCATCGGCCCCTCTTTATGGGCCTTAAGCTTGAACCAGTCTGGCCATTAGCCTCTAAGCCCTCTTAATAACAAGGGATATATGCCCACAGAATTGTATTGCACTGGGTTCTTTTGTCTTTTTCTCCATTCTCTGTAAACTCAAGCTACTTGTGAGTGGAAATAGCAGAAGATGAGCAGTTTCTGAGAGAATGAACTTCCCTGTGTGGCACCATCATTCATTACACAAATCGCATTTCTAGTGTTCACCCTAGGAATCTGGCAGGGCCCGCGCACGGTGAAAAGGGGGTGTGGCCACGCAAAATAGGGGACATGGTCATTTAACGTCATTTAAGTGGGCGGTGCGGGCCACAGATGTTATTACAGGGGGCGTGGGCGGGCAGCAGGGCCGTTTCTTGGGGCAGGCGAGCAGTGCAACCGCACTGGGCACCCGCTGCGGCACTAACTGTGGCTCCCTGCTTCCCCCTCCTATTTCTCCCCGAGTAACCCGCACGGGGGGCGGAGCTTCACGGAATGACGCGGTTGCGCCGTTACGTCACGACGCAACCCCATCACTCCGCAAAACTCCCCCCCCCGAGCGGAGTACAGAGGGGGATCCAAGTTAGGAAGAGGGAAAGGCCGGCGTGAGGAGCGACTGGTGAGGCGGGCCGAAGAGCGGTAATCGCCTCTGTAAGTATTCTCTCTCTCAATGTGTAAAATGGGGACACCTGCCGTAATGTGTGAAATGGGGACTCTTGCCTGCCGTAGTGTGGGGATTTAATGTATCAAGGGCATTGCTGTGTGTGTCATAATATGGTGCAGGAGCATTACTGTGTGGGGCTTAATATGGTAGAAATGTTATTTCCTGTGGTGGTCGTGATCTGTTGGAGCAGGGTCAAAAACTGGATTGTGAGGTAGTCTGTTCAGACGAGGCCATGCCCATTTAAATGAGGCCACATCCATTTAGATGAGGCCACGCTGCCTTGCCGGGTGCGCGCGCAAGTTTTTTTTTTTTAAATCTAGGTGTGTGTGGGGGGGCACATTTTTTTATGTCATGGGGGGCGCATTTTTAAATCTCACACTGGGAGCCAAATTGGCTAGAAACAGCCCTGGCGGGCGGCGCCGTCACTGTTGGGGGCATGCCCAGCACCTACGGAGGTGCTGGGCTTCCCCCAAACTCTCTCCCACAGCGTGAATGGATGCCATGTGCATGCGCACGGCATCTTTACACACTGCGAGGGCACGAAGCGGGCGGCTGTTTTAGCAGGGCGCAGCAGAAAGGTCAGGGCGGATTTTGCCTGCTATAACAGCCTAGCGTGAACACTACATTTCTTCCACCTTCTAGTGTTTGCCGATTAAAGTGAACCTCTTGACCACATCTGCCTGCTCTTATGCCATGAGTTGCTGCTACATGATTGGTTGGTTAGATATTTGCGTTAACGAGCAGGTGTACAGGTGTGTGCTTTACAAAGTGACAACTGATTACTTGGATAAAGTCTCTAGTAAACCTTTATATGTTTCTCATCCATAGTTTTATAGTCTTTGTGCTGTATCATTTGGAAAAAAAGACTAAAAAGTTATATTAAAATTCTAAACTCGGTGTTCTGTGGAAAATTACTTGTCTAGAAGTGTAATTAATCTGTGTTTGCACTTTAGATTCTTTGTAGCATAATTAGAACAAATCTATAAATCTTACCTGCTCTGTGTGGGTGTTTTTTAATTAATGCTTCTGTGTGATATACTTGTTTTATTTGGCAGGGCAGGTTTCCCAAATATGCACCTGCACTGGCTGCCCCACCCCTGTAAAGCGAAACTCATTTCACAGAAAGGACTCCATGCAAGTTCTGCTTAATGGAAATGATTAAAACTTTTAGCTGTTTTTTCATTAGCCTAATTATGATGGAATTAAACAGTATCTTTTTTGTTTTATGAGTTACAGAGCCATTTCACACAAGCTCCCCCCCTGGCAGGGATTAACGTCCGTTTAACTAAGCCTCAGTGTTTGATAATTACCCGCATTTTCAGCAATTCCTAAACCTAGCAGCTGACCTTTCTAATGCTGTGATTTCTCTTTTTCCATAGGTGCTGCAGTTGTTTAGTTTCATAGGCTATAATTACTGTAAGACTTGGAAAATTGTTTCACCTTTATGTTCAGTTTGTCAGGATTTTGTGGGAGTTTAATATTTTTCATTTTATTTTTACAAAAAAGTTGTGTCCTATTCATGATCTGTGTAGGGTTTTCCACATTATTTTATCAAGCAGGGAGATGTTTAGCTTAATAATTTTTTTTTTTTTTAGTTACCATCTTGAAGGGATCCCTAAAACGTAACAACAGAATTCTGCTTTAGTGTAAGAAAGTAGTCTTACACACCACAATAACCCCTTCGGGGACAATTCAATTGTTTTGAGCGCAAGTAACACCTGTCTAAAGGGACCGGGAGCTCTTCAGTTGTGTTGGCCACCCAGCTCCGAGGCTGTACTTATCGTGGATTTCTGCCCACACTCTCCTGAGGTGCAAGCAGAAATGCATGTTAAGTAGGTCTTTGGCGAGTGCTGGACTTACCTCATCTACATTTCACTTAGCATGGTAGAAGCCGCTTTGTGGCTAATCCTCTGTATTTTGGGTGCGAGAAAGTGGCTGTTGTGTCCAGTGCAAACAATTGAATAGCTCCTATAACCTTAGACTGTAACTATGGGCGCCCAAATCAAATGAATCACCCACTTTGTCTTAATTGGTAACTTACAAAATGTAAATACATTTTTTGTAGCTCTTTTGTGAGCTGTAGCTTGTTTTTAGGCTTGTGCCCAAACTTATTAGTTCATGTTTGCTTTTGCTTTAATGTTTCTATAAACCCTATGGGATCTATTCAATTTAACGCAAGCTGAATTGCGCCAGGAAGGTGGTACCTGAGCTATTTAATTCCGCACGTTCCATGAGTGGTGAAAGCAGAAATCCAATTTCTCTTACGTCCTAGAGGATGCTGGGCTTCTCCGTAAGGACCATGGGGTATAGACGGGCTCCACAGGAGACATGGGCACTCTAAAGACTTTAGGATAGAATGGGTGTGCATTGGCTCCTCCCTCTATGCCCTTCCTCCAGACCTTGGTTAGATCCTGTGCCCAGAGGAGACTGGGTGCATTGCAGGGGAGCTCTCCTGAGTTTCTCTGAAAAAGACTTTTGTTAGGTTTTTTATTTTCAGGGAGCACTGCTGGCAACAGGCTCCCTGCATCGTGGGACTGAGGGGAGAGAAGCAGACCTACTTAAATGATAGGCTCTGCTTCTTATGCTACTGGACACCATTAGCTCCAGAGGGTCGGAACACAGGTCTCATCCTCGTAGTTCGTCCCGTAGCCGCACCGCCGTCCCCCTCACAGAGGTGGAAGATAGAAGCCGGGCGAGTATGAGAAGAAAGAAGACTTCAAAGGCGGCAGAAGACTTCAGATCTTCACTGAGGTATCCACTGCGCGCCATTGCTCCCAACACACACACACACACACACACACACACACACACACACACACACACACCACTGTACGGGTGCAGGGCGCAGGGGTGGCGCCCTGGGCAGCAATTATTACCTCCTAAACAGCACTGGCACAGATATTAGATACTGCTGAGGCAATATGGATATATATATTCTAAAACCCCCGCCAGTATAAAGAAATTGAGCGGGCCCGAAGCCCGCCGTCGAGGGGGCGGGGCTTGATCCTCCAGCACTAACCAGCGCCATTTTTCTCCACAGCATGCTGCAGAGTAGTGCTCCCAGACTCTCCCCTGCTGAACAATAACAGGGGACAAAAACGAGGGGGGGGGGCACATTTATTTGGTGCAGATTGTACATATATTTATATATATATAAAGCGCTATTTAGGCTGGGACCGTGTTTTCAGCATATTGTGGCGCTGGGTGTGTGCTGGCATTCTCTCTCTCTCTCTGTCTCTCCAAAGGGCCTTATTGTGGGTCAGTCCCCATATTTATTTATCCCAGTGTGTGTGGGGGTGTCAGTACGTGCGTGTCGACATGTTTGAAGCGGAAGGCTCGTCTTGGCGGAGCAGATGGTGGTGGTGTTTCCGTCGGCACAGCCGACACCTGATTGGGTGGATATGTAGAATGTTTTGAATGATAATGTGGCTTTATTACAGATTGGACAAAGCAGAGTCAAAAGACAAGCAGGGATTTAACCCATGGTTTTTACTGTGTCCCAGGACCCTTCAGGGTCCCATAAATGTCCCTTTACCCAGTTAGCAGACACTGATACCGACACCGATTCCGACTCCAGTGTTGACTAGGATGATGCAAGGTTGCACCCATGGGACACGACAGTATTCAATATAGGTTTATTGCAATAAACGTTGTTTCTCTAACGTCCTAGTGGATGCTGGGGACTCCGTCAGGACCATGGGGAATAGCGGCTCCGCAGGAGACAGGGCACAAAAAGTAAGCTTTTAGGATCACATGGTGTGAACTGGCTCCTCCCCCCATGACCCTCCTCCAAGCCTCAGTTAGGTTTTTGTGCCCGTCCGAGCAGGGTGCAATCTAGGTGGCTCTCTTAAAGAGTTGCTTAGAAAAAGTTTTTAGGTTCTTTATTTTCAGTGAGTCCTGCTGGCAACAGGCTCACTGCTACGAGGGACTTAGGGGAGAGAAGTGAACTCACCTGCGTGCAGGATGGATTGGCTTCTTGGGCTACTGGACACCATTAGCTCCAGAGGGAGTCGGAACACAGGTCTCGCCCTGGGGTTCGTCCCGGAGCCGCGCCGCCGACCCCCCTTGCAGATGCTGAAGATTGAAGAGGTCCGGAACCAGGCGGCAGAAGACTTTCAGTCTTCATCAGGTAGCGCACAGCACTGCAGCTGTGCGCCATTGTTGTCAGCACACTTCACACAGCGGTCACGGAGGGTGCAGGGCGCGGGGGGGGCGCCCTGGGCAGCAATGTATAATACCTGTATGGCGAAAAATACATCACATATAGCCCTTGAGGCTATATGGATGTATTTAACCCCTGCCAGATATCACAAACTCCGGAGAAGAAGTCCGCCGAAAAGGGGGCGGGGCCTATTCTCCTCAGCACACAGCACCATTTTCCCTCACAGAAATGCTGGTGGGAAGGCTCCCATGCTCTCCCCTGCACTGCACTACAGAAACAGGGTTAAAACAGAGAGGGGGGGCACTGATTTGGCGATATGAATATATATTAAATGCTATAAGGGAGGAACACTTATATAAAGGTTGTCCCTGTATAATTATAGCGTTTTGGTGTGTGCTGGCAAACTCTCCCTCTGTCTCCCCAAAGGGCTAGTGGGTCCTGTCCTCTATCAGAGCATTCCCTATGTGTGTGCTGTATGTCGGTACGTGTGTGTCGACATGTATGAGGAAAATGTTGGTGAGGAGGCGGAGCAAATTGCCTGTAATGGTGATGTCACTCTCTAGGGAGTCGACACCGGAATGGATGGCTTATTTATGGAATTACGTGATAATGTCAACACGCTGCAAGCCGGTTGACGACATGAGACGGCCGGCGAACAAATTAGTACCTGTCCAGGCGTCTAAAACACCGTCAGGGGCTGTAAAACGCCCATTTACCTCAGTCGGTCGACACAGACCCAGACACGGACACTGATTTCAGTGTCGACGGTGAAGAAACAAACGTATTTTCCTTTAGGGCCACACGTTAAGGGCAATGAAGGAGGTGTTACATATTTCTGATACTACAAGTACCACAAAAAAGGGTATGATGTGGGATGGGCCGTACTTAAGGAGCCAGCTGATAGGAGGCTGGAAAATATCCTAAAAAGTATACACACACATGCTGGTGTTATACTGCGACCAGCGATCGCCTCAGCCTGGATGTGCAGAGCTGAGGTGGCTTGGTCGGATTCCCTGACTAAAAATATTGATACCCTTGACAGGGACAGTATTTTATTGACTATAGAGCATTTAAAGGATGCATTTCTATATATGCGAGATGCGCAGAGGGATATTTGCACTCTGGCATCAAGAGTAAATGCGATGTCCATATCTGCAAGAAGATGTTTATGGACACGACAGTGGTCAGGTGATGCAGATTCCAAACGGCACAAAGATGTATTGCCGTATAAAGGGGAGGAGTTATTTGGGGTCGGTCCATGGGACCTGGTGGCCACGGCAACTGCTGGAAAATCCACCGTTTTTTACCCTAAGTCACATCTCTGCAGAAAAAGTCACTGTCTTTTCAGCCTCAGTCCTTTCGTCCCTATAAGAGTCATATCTGCCCAGGGATAGAGGAAAGGGAAGAAGACTGCAGCAGGCAGCCCATTCCCAGGAACAGAAGCCCTCCACCGCTTCTACCAAGTTCTCAGCATGACGCTAGGACCGTACAGGACCCCTGGATCCTACAAGTAGTATCCAAGGGGTACAGATTGGAATGTCGAGACGTTTCCCCCTCGCAGGTTCCTGTAGTCTGCTGTACCAATGTCTCCCTCCGACAGGGAGGCAGTATTGAAAACAATTCACAAGCTGTATTCCCAGCAGGTGATAATAAAATTACCCCTCCTACAACAGGGAAAGGGGTATTATTCCACACTATATTGTGGTACTGAAGCCAGAAGGCTAGGTGAGACCTATTCTAAATCTGAAATATTTGAACACTTACAAAGGTTCAAATCCAGATGGAGTCACTCAGAGCAGTGATAGCGAACCGGGAAGAAGGGGACTATATGGTGTCCCGGGACATCAGGGATGCTTACCTCCATGTCCCAAAATTTGCCTTTCTCACCAAGGGTATCTCAGGTTCGTGGTACAGAACTGTCACTATCAGTTTCAGACGATGCCGTTGGATTGTCCAAGGCACCCCGGGTCCTTACCAAGGTAATGACCGAAATGAGGATTCGTCTTCAAAGAAAATGGACGACCTCCTGATAAGAACAAGGTCCAGAGAACAGTTGGAGGTCGGAGTAGCACTATCTCAAGTAGTTCTACGACAACACGGGTGGATTCTAAATATTCCAAAACCGCAGTTGTTCCGACGACACGTCTGCTGGTCCTAGGGATGATTCTGGACACAGTCCAGAAAAAGGTGTTTCTCCCAGAGGAGAAAGCCAGTGAGTTATCCGAGCTAATCGGGATCCTCCTAAAACCAGGAAAAGTGTCAGTGCATCATTGCACAAGAGTCCTGGTAAAAATGGTGGCTTATTACGAAGCGATTCCATTCGGCAGATTTCACGCAAGAACTCTTCAGTGGGATCTGCTGGACAAATGGTCCGGATCGCATCTTCAGATGCATCAGCGGATAACCCTATATCCAAGGACAAGGGTGTCTCTCCTGTGGTGATTACAGAGTGCTCATCTTCTAGAGGGCCGTAGTTTCGGCATTCAGGATTGGATGCTGGTGACCACGGAGGCCAGCCTGAGAGGCTGGGGAGCAGTCACACAGGGAAAAAATTTCCAGGGAGTGTGATCAAGTCTGGAGAATTCTCTCCACATAAATATACTGGAGCTAAGAGCAAATTTATAATGCTCTAAACTTAGCAAGACCTCTGCTTCAAGGTCAGCCGGTATTGATCCAGTGGGATAACATCACGGCAGTCGCCCACGTAAACAGAAAGGGCGGCACAAGAAGCAGGAGGGCAGTGGCAAAACTGCAAGGATTTTTCGCTAGGCGGAAAATCATGTGCTAGCACTGTCAGCAGTGTTCATTCCGGGAGTGGACGACTGGGTAGCAGACTTCCTCAGCAGGCACGACCTCCACCCGGGAGAGTGGGAACTTCATAGGGAAGTTTTCCGCATGATTGTGAACCGTTGGGAAAGACCAAAGGTGGACATGATGGCGTCCCGCCCGAACAAAAAACGGGACAGGTATTGCGCCAGGTCACGAGACCTTCAGGCGATAGCTGTGGATGTCCTGGTAACACCGTGGGTGTAACAGTCGGTGTATGTGTTCCCTCCTCTGCTTCTCATAACCAAGGTATTGAGAATTATAAGACGTAGAGGAGTAAGAACTATACTCGTGGCTCCGGATTGGCCAAGAGGGACTTGGTACCCGGAACTTCAAGAGATGCTCATAGAGGACTAATGGCCTCAGGAGCTAAGAAGGGACTTGCTTCAGCAAGTACCATGTCTGTTCCAAGACTTACCGCGGCTGCGTTTGACGGCATGGCGGTTGAACGCCGGATTCTAAGGGAAAAGGCATTCCGGAAGAGGTCATACCTACCCTGGTCAAAGCCAGGAAGGAGGTGACCGCACAACGTTATCACCACATGTGGTGAAAATATGTTGCGTGGGTGAGGCCAGGAAGGCCCCACGAAGAAATTTCAACTAGGTCGATTTCTGCACTTCCTGAAAACAGGAGTGTCTATGAGCCTCAAATTGGGGTCCATTAAGGTTCAAGTTTCGGCCCTGTAGATTTTCTTCCAGAAAGAATTGGCTTCAGTTCCTGAAGTCCAGACATTTGTCAAGGGAGTATTGCATATACAGCCCCTTTTGTGCCTCCAGTGGCACCGTGGGATCTCAAAGTAGTGTTGGGATTCCTCAAATCATATTGGTTTGAACCGCTCAAATCTGTCGATTTGAAATATCACACATGGAAAGTGACCATGCTGTTGGCCCTGGCCTCGGCCAGGCGATTGTCAGAATTGGCGGCTTTGTCTTACAAAAGCCCATATTTGATTTTCCATTCGAACGGGGCAGAACTGGGACTCGTCCCCAGTTTCTTCCTAAGGTGGTGTCAGCGTTTCACCTGAAACAACCTATTGTATATATAATTCCAGGACGGCTGGAGTCAGAAAGTCTGACTTGCTGTTTATATTGTATGCACCCAAAAAGCTGGGTGCTCCTGCTTCTAAGCAGACTATTGCTCGTTGGATTTGTAGTACAATTCAACTTGCACATTCTGTGGCAGGCCTGCCACAGCCAAAATCTGTAAATGCCCATTCCACAAGGAAGGTGGGCTCATCTTGGGCGGCTGCCCGAGGGGTCTCGGCTTTACAACTTTGCCGAGCAGCTACGTGGTCAGGCGGGAACACGTTTGTAAAATTCTACAAATTTGATACCCTGGCTGAGGAGGACCTGGAGTTCTCTCATTCGGTGCTGCAGAGTCATCCGCACTCTCCCGCCCGTTTGGGAGCTTTGGTATAATCCCCATGGTCCTGACGGAGTCCCCAGCATCCACTAGGACGTTAGAGAAAATAAGATTTTACTTACCGATAAATCTATTTCTCATAGTCCGTAGTGGATGCTGGGCACCCATCCCAAGTGCGGATTGTCTGCATTACTTGTACATAATTATTGTTACAAAAATCGGGTTATTATTGTTGTGGGCCATCTTTTCAGAGGCTCCTTCGTTGTTATCATACTGTTAACTGGGTTCAAATCACAGGTTGTACGGTGTGATTGGTGTGGCTGGTATGAGTCTTACCCGGGATTCAAGATCCTTCCTTATTGTGTACGCTCGTCCGGGCACAGTACCTAACTGAGGCTTGGAGGAGGGTCATGGGGGGAGGAGCCAGTACACACCATGTGATCCTAAAAGCTTACTTTTTGTGCCCTGTCTCCTGCGGAGCCGCTATTCCCCATGGTCCTGACGGAGTCCCCAGCATCCACTACGGACTATGAGAAATAGATTTATCGGTAAGTAAAATCTTATTTTTGCATATCACAGAGGACTCCTCTGTCCCTGACACGAGGGTCTGCATATTTGAAGAAAAATAACCTAACTCATCTCATGAGCTGACCGTGTTATTTAAAACAGCTTGGGAGACTCCTGACATTAGACTGCAGGTTCCCAAGGGTATTATTATGGCGTATCCTTTCTCCTCAAAGGACAGGTTACGGTGGGAATCCTCGCCCACGCTGGACAAGACCCTAACGCCCTGGTCCAAGAAGGTAGCATTACCGTCCCCTGATACGGTGGCCCTATAGGATCCTGCGGATAGTAAGCTGGGATCTACCTTAAAATTATTTTTTATGCGACTGCTGGAGCCCTATTTAGACCTGCAGTAGCGTCGGCATGAGTAGGTAACGCAATTACAGCTTGGGCTGGTAACTTGTCGTCCAACATTGACACCCTAGATAAAGATAGTATGGTGTTGACCTTAGGTCACATCAAGGACACAGCATTATATATGAGAGGCTGCGAGAAATATTGGGTGTTTGGGTTCAAAGGCTAAGGCCATGGTAGGTTCTGCTAGTAGGTCCCTGCGGACCCGTCAATGGACAGGTGATGCTGACTCAGAGAGTCATATGCAAGCTTTACCTAGCAAGGGTGAAGTTTTATTTGGGGAGGGTCTCGCGGACCTGGTTTTCACAGCTACCGCGGGTAAGTTGTCTTTTTTTTTTTTTTTTGCCTTATGCTCCCCCACAGCAAAAGGAAACACCCTAATAACAGATGCAGTCCTTGCGGTCACGCAAGTTCAGAAAGGGGCGTGGCTTTATTTCCTCGACAAAAGGTAGAGGGAAAGGATCACCGGCTACGGCCAGTTCACAGGAAAAGTGTCCTCCCCGGCCTCTACCACATCCATGAAAGAGGTGCTTCCACACCGATTTTCAAATCGGCCTTGCCAGCTTCTTCCCCGGAGAGGAAAGTAGTTTTGGCTGCCATACTAAAGCTGGGTCAACAGCAGGTGTTTATCATGGTTCCCCTAGTGCAACAGGAAAAAGGGTTTTATTCAGCCCTATTTGTGGTCCCAGAGCCGGATGGCTCGGTCAGACCAATTCTGAATCTAAAATCCCTAAACCTACATTTAAAGAGGTTCAGATTCAAGATGGAATCTCTCAAGGCAAGGATATCCAGCCTGGAAAGGGGGGGATTTTATGGTGTCACTAGACATAAAGGATGCATACCTTCATGTCCCCATATATCCTCCTCATCGGGCGTACCTAAGGTTCGCTGTACAGGATTGACATTACCAGTTTCAGACGTTGCCGTTGGGGCTTACTAAGGGCCCGAGAATTTCACCAAGATAATGGCGGAAATAATGGTACTCCTGCACAAACAAGGGGTCACAAGTATCGCATACTTGGACAATCTCCTGATAAAAGCGAGTTCAGGGGAACAGTTATTAAAGACTGTGTCTCTCTCCCTGAGAGTACTACAACAGCACAGATGGATTCTAAATTTACCAAAGTAGCAGTGGGTTCCGACAAATCGGTTGTATTTTTTTGGGCATGATTCTGGATTAAGGAAAACAGTGGGGTTTTTCTCCCGGTAGAAAAGAGCCCAGGAATACCAGAATATGATCAAAGACCTATTAAAGCCTATAAGAGTGTCAGTCCATCAATGCACTCGAGTACTGGGAAAAATGGTGGCGACCTACGAGGCCATCCCCTTCGGCAGGTTTCATGCGAGGACTTTTCAGTGGGACCTTCTGGGCAAGTGGTCCGGGTCCCATCTTCAAATACATCAGAAAATAACCCTGTACCCCAGGGCCAGGGTGTCTCTCCTGTGGTGGCTGCAGAGTGCTCGCCTTCTAGAGGGTCGCAGGTTCGGCATTCACGACTGGGTTCTAGTGACCACGGACGCGAGCCTCCGAGGATGAGGAGCAGTCACACAAGGAAGGAATTTTCAGGGACTATGCTCAAGCCAGAAGACTTGTCTACACATCAACATACTGGAATTGAGGGCCATAAACAACGGCCTGTGACAAGCGGAGAATCTTCTTCGCGACCTACCGGTTCTGATTCAATCAGACAACGTCACAGCCGTGGCTCATGTAAACAGCCAAGGCGGGACAAGGAGCAGAGTGGCAATGGCGGACGCCACCAGGATTCTGCGCTGGGCAGAAAATCACGTAAGCGCTCTGTCAGCGGTATTCATTCCGGGAGTGGATAATTGGGAAGTAGACTTCCTCAGCAGACACGATCTCCATCCAGGAGAGTGGGGGACTTCATCAAGAAGTTTTTGCAGAGATAACGAGTCTTTGGGGACTTCCTCAAATAGACATGATGGCGTCACGCCTCAACAAGAAGCTTCGGAGGTATTGTGCCAGGTCAAGGGACCCGCAGGCAGTAGCGGTGGACGCCCTGGTGACACCATGGATGTTTCAGTCGGTCTATGTGTTCCCTCCTCTTCCTCTCATCTCAAAAATATTGAGAATCATAAGACGAAAAAGAGTGCAGCCAATACTCATTGTTCATGATTGGCCTCGAAGAGCCTGGTATTCAGATCTTCAGGAGATGCTCACAGAAGATCTTTGGCCTCTTCCTCTTAGGGAGGACCTGTTGCAGCAGGGGCCCTGCGTGTTCCAAGACTTACCGCGGTTACGTTTGACGGCATGACGGTTGAACACCAAATCCTAGCTGGGAAGGGTATTCCGGAAGAAGTCATCCCTACTCTGATAAAGGCTAGGAAGGAGGTGACGGCGAAACATTATCACCGTATCTGAAGGAAGTATGTTTCTTGGTGTGAAGCCAAGAATGCTCCTACAGAAAATTTCCACTTTCTCCGGTTTCTCCACTTTCTACAGACTGAAGTGGATATGGGCCTGAAGTTAGGCTCCATTAAGGTACAGATTTCGGCCCTTTCTATATTCTTCCAGAAAGAATCGGCTTTTATCCCAAAAGTCCAGACTTTTGTAAAGGGAGTGCTGCACATCCAGCCTCCTTTTGTGCCCCCAGTGGCACCATGGGACCTTAATGTGGTGTTAAAGTTCCTAAAATCTCACTGGTTTGAGCCTCTTCAAACTGTTGAGTTAAAATTTCTCATGGAAGGTGGTCATGTTGTTAGCCTTGGCATCTGCAAGGCGGGTGTCCGAATTGGCGGACTTGTCTCATAAGAGCCCCTATCTCATTTTCCGTGTGGATAGAGCAGAATTGAGGACTCGTCCTCAATTTTTGCCTAAGGTGGTGTCATCGTTTCATATGAACCAACCTATTGTGGTGCCTGTGGCTACGGGAGACTTGGAGGATTCCAAATCCCTTGATGTAGTCAGGCCCTTAAAAATGTACGTAGCCAGGACGGCTCGAATTAGGAAAACAGAAGCTCTGTTTGTCCTGTATGCAGCCAACAAGGTTGGCGCTCCTGCTTCTAAGCAGACTATTGCTCGCTGTATCTGTAACACGGTTCAGCAGGTTCATTCTGCGGCTGGATTGCCGGTACCAAATTTGGTAAAGGCCCATTCCACTAGGAAGGTGAGCTCTTCTTGGGCGGCTGCCCGAGGCGTCTCGGCTTAACAGCTTTGCCGAGAGACTACTTGGTCGGGTTCAAACACTTTTTTTTTTGCTAAATTCTGCAAGTTTGATAACCTGGCTGATGAGGACCTCATGTTTGCTCAATCGGTGCTGCAGAGTCATCCGCACTCTCCCGCCCGGTTTGGAGCTTTGGTATAATCCCCATGGTCCTTACGGAGTCCCCAGCATCCTCTAGGACGTAAGAGAAAATAAGATTTTAAACCTACCGGTAAATCTTTTTCTCCTAGTCCGTAGAGGATGCTGGGCGCCCGTCCCAGTGCGGACATATTTCTGCATGACTTGTATATACTTGTTGCTTACATAAGGGTTATGTTACAGTTAAGATCAGTCGTTGGCTGATACTGTTTTGTTCATACTGTTAACTGGTTGCGTATATTCCAGGTTATATGGTGTAGGCTGGTATGAATCTCGCCCTTAGATTAACAAAAATCCTTTCCTCGTACTGTCCGTCTCCTCTGGGCACAGTTTCTCTAACTGAGGTCTGGAGGAGGGGCATAGAGGGAGGAGCCAGTGCACACCCATTCTATCCTAAAGTCTTTAGAGTGCACATGTCTCCTGCGGAGCCCGTCTGTACCCCATGGTCCTTATGGATTCCCCAGCATCCTTTACGGGCTAGGAGAAAAAGATTTACCGGTAGGTTTTAAATCTTATTAAAACTAGGCCTGCAATGCTGTTTTGTGCCCTTAGCGCTGCGCAAATTGCATGACGGCGGGGCACTTTAGTCAGAAAAAGCCTGTTCTTGCGACTAAACACCCTGTTTAGTCCACGAGTATGGGCATTCTCTGACATAGCAGTGTGCTGAATTGAATAGCTCTAGGGCTTCCTTCCCTCCTTCCCGGTGCTATTCAATTCGTGAATTGAATTGACCCCCAATGTGCTTTGTGCATCTGTAGATTTACAGTACCCTGAGGTTGGCCAAGGGATAGGAAGATGATTGTCAGCCTAAAGGAACAGTACACTTTTAGGTATATTTGAAGCAGCTGGAGTGCACATAGTTTCTCTTATATTGGGGTCGATTTAATTCACTGACAGTGGCACTCAATTGTTGGGAATTCTTCTCTCACTCCCGGGCGATGAGAGAGGAAATCTGACAAAAGTGCAGACAGCGCAAGGCTGATTCTGTCTGGAATCAGCATCGCGGCGGAGAGTTAAGTCTGAGAATGCCCGTTCTCTTGACAAATCAACCTGTTAACCGGTAGAACGGGCATTCGCCGACTTAACTTGAGCTGAATTGAATAGTGACGGGAGCGAATTCACGGTGCTATTCAACGGTCGGTGAATTGAATCGACCACATTGATTGTGTGCTGTTAATCCTGGTTAGTTATAGAACACTTGCAAAATGCAAATGTATCTATCGTTCAATGTGTTTCTACTGTATTGTACAAGATTTGTTTTTATTGTGTGCATACCCTACTCAATAAAATGTGTAAATCTACTCCTTCTCAAACAGTAGCTGGCAATTGAGCTCTGTTTCACAATTTTATATATCCCATTTTCCACCACTTTTACCTTGTGTCCATACAGCATCCTTCTCTTCTCTGCAATTCCTTCTTGTACTGCTCTTTGCTGGAATTCCCATAAGAGCGTTTCCTAAACTATCAAAGAACTTCACAAATGTCTTCCAAAAACAACTTCCTCCTCATTTGTTTTCTTCTTTACCCCACATACTTACAGCAAATCACACTGATGGAACAGAGATGTTTATATTGCATCCTTGAAATAACCGGTCACACATACTTAATGAACATAAATGTCTGTGTAATGCTTTTCTTGGACATGAGTGCCGACCGGACAATCTCATTCCAATGTTTCATCATGTGTAGTCCTATGCAATTCTATTGTCTTCCTTTTCTAATTGGGATGTGGTCAAAATCCCGGCAGTGGATCCCGACGGACATAGACCCAAGAGAGCGAAGTACTGGGGTTGGGGTTAGGGTTAGGCTGCAAGGGGAAGTGGTTAGGATTAGGCTGCGGTGGGTGGGGGGTTAGGGTTAGGCTGCTGAAGGGGGTGGTTATGCTTAAACTGCGAGATGGGTTGATTAGAGGTAGGGGTATGGTCCTGTACATGACCAGATTTTCATTCCAACCAGCCAACTAATACCCCTTTCACAGTGCCATAAATATACAGATGTGTCCTTGCACGTCTTACCTCAATACGCCGCGTAGTGGGAGATGCCTGGTGTGAATGAGCTAACAGGTCCTGTGCAGCTCTTTTTTTTTTTTGGGGGGGGGGGGGTTTGCTGAAAATGCGTCTTATTCGCATTGCTATGCAAATAGGGCTCACAAGCAGACTGCTGATAAAATGATATGCGTTATGCCTATATTCTGTGTGCATCTGGCGCTGTAGCTGCATGTGAAATGGTACGTTATACTGTTTTCTAGGAAAACTATGTAACACACCATTTCATATGTACTGCAGCCATGGTCGCACACAGAATATAGGCATACCGCATATCATTTTAATCAACATAAGCTGCTTGTACGTCCTATTTGCATTTATTTTGCAAATAAGATGCATTTAATGGAAAAAGTTGCACGTAAAGAGGCGCTACACTGGAAGGGCTGTTTAACATGTAGGGAGGCTAGATGTGAGTGGACACATTTGTACTGGGTTATTGCACGTGAACGCACAGCAACCCGGGACATTGTGCAGTGTGAAAGCACCAGGTTGAAAAAAGCCGGGTCGAGAAACCTGGCATTTCAACCCGGGTAGCGGGCAGGGTTCAACCCCGTATTGTGGTGCAGTGTAAACAAGTAAGCCGGGTCGATGCATCCCAGCACCCATTTACTGCATAGGGGTCTATGCAATTGAAGTCGGAACTACCGTCTAGTTGGAAATACGACCGTTTACGACTTTTTCTAGGTCCAATCATGATTCGACCTATTCAATGGGGCTGCCGTTTTTATGACTTGTCGGAAAACATGTGTATCGGCGGATTAGCAGCAGACCCACTTGTTTTGTCGGATTTGCTGCCAAATCTGACAGGTTTTTGGTCCGTTTTCGACAACGTCAATCCGACTTTTTTTAAAGTCGGATTGACATTGTCGAAAATGGCCAAAACCTGTCTGATTTGGCTTCAAATTGAATACCGAACTGTCGGATCCTTTCCGTCGGAAAGGATCCGACATCAATTGAATAGACCCCATAGGAGGAAGTGGACATCTCCAAGCACCGCCTCAGGACGTGTCAGTGGTGATGTCACCAACCCGCCAATAAGCCGGGTCGGGCTGCCAGTCTGAAAGGGGTCTCAGCTGGGTTGCACTCGGGAAGGGCCCATGTACAAAATCCCGGGAGCGACCTGGCATAGCGTTGTGAAATATTTCCCCCACCCTGGCTTCAATGAACAAAGTGGCAACCTTTTATATGAAAGATGACAGTTCTCTCTTTTAAATGATGCTTGATTTTCTCTATCCTGGCACTTACACACTTGTGAGCTATCTCGTTTGAAAGAGGGGAGTCCCTACTTTCAAACAGTGGGCACGATTCAATTCAATGACAGTTGAATAGCACCGGGCATTGGCTTCCGGGGCTATTCAATACAGCGCAGTGTTAAGTCTGAGAATGCCCGTTCTCCTGGACTAAACAGGGCCTTTTGTCAGGAGAACCCACATTCTCCGACTTTAGTGCCCAGTGCAACGCTGTTTCTGCTGCGCTAAGGGCAGAAATCAGCATCGTGCTGGCGCTTTTGTCGGATGTCTGCTCGCAATCCCGTTGTTGGGTGTCACAAGGCTCTGTATTGAATAACCCCGACGCTATTCAACTGTCATCGAAGTGAATCATGCCCATTGTTAGCACCAAACCAAAATGCCCCAATACTACAGAAATAATTTAGAATTCCATTGATTGGGGGAGGGGGGCAGGTGGGCGGGGTTGTATGTAATACAAAGGGGCCGCTTCTATTGTTTTTGCGCTCCCTGCTGGGCATCTTTAGCAATGGGCATCTAAAAGCCTGAATGGGCATCCAAAGTCTGGATTTGGCCACTTTGAGCTGCCAAACTGCAGCCTTTTCAACACATTTGTTTTTCTGTGTCTGCTGCTGCTAATGGGGGTGCCTGATCAGAACAACAATTTAATAGCTCCAATAGATGCCCATTCCGTCAGACTGCCAGCAAGTGACGCTCGCCACAATTGAAACGGCCGACTAGATCCTATGTCCTTGCATCAATAAACACCTGCAATTTGTTTTCAAAAGGATATGTTTTGCTGCTGTATTCATAGGTTTCACACAAATATGTAAAAAAAACAAAGATTTTGTCAAGTGCATATTTTATTATAAAAAAACATACCATAGAATCGGTTAGTTTCCTTGTTATTTTGCTCTTTGAAACGATGAATTAATACAGAATACAAACCAAATTTCTTAGTGGTGCCAGTCTAAATAAAAAGCGCCATTTTGGTTGGATGGTTTTTCTTGTTTTAGGAGAAATAAGCATACTAATGGCAGAGGTTTTCAAACGTGAGCCTCAAGGCACCCCAATGGTGCGTTTGAGAACCTCTGCTAATGGTATTTTCTGGAAATAAAAATGACTAATGAAGCCACAAAGGGGTTTATAATTACAGTAGATTGAAAAAATAAATATGATCATTTTTAGCTTTTTCATTATTCTTTTAATTCAATGTTTAAAACTGAAAGTACAGAATGAAAGCAGTGCTGTGAAATGGGGGCAGGTATTTATCGTCATGCAATACCATCAGGGAGGCGTCTGATTGGCTTCATATTTATTCTGCAGCAGGACAACGACCCCAAACATACAGCCAATATCATTAAGAACTATCTTTAGCATAAAGAAGAACAAGGAGTCTTGGAAGTGATGATATGGTTGTTTGGGATTACATGAAGAGACAAAAGGATTTGAGCAAGACTACATCCACAAGATCTGTGGTTAGTTCTCTAAGATGTTTGGAGCAACCTCCCTGCCGAGTTCCTTTAAAAACTGTGTGCAAGTGTACCTAGAAGAATTGATGCTGATTTGAAGGCAAAGAGTTCTTGCACTAAATATTGATTTGATTTCGGTTTCTCATCTGTTCATTCACTTTGCATTTTGTTAATTGCTAAAAATAAACTATTAACACTTTTCAGTTTTTGAAAGCATTCTTACTTTTCCACACATGCCTAAAACACGGTCGAGTCACATTATTATGACCACCTCCTACATTTGACATCAGCAGCGCGTAGTCCATGAAGTACGTCACGTGTCGTGCGCTGACTTGGTGTGTTTATTATAAAGTGTGCAATAGGCCGTCTGCACACATCACTCGTCATGGGTAAAAGGGATAATTATCTGCTTTGGGGCTAAGGGTGGCAGTATTCCTGAAACAGTGCAGTTTGTGAACTGTTCACGTGCAAATGGCAGCATTGCAAATAACCGACGTGAGGGGTGAATGTCAACTACGAAGGTGTGTGAGGGTTGAGCAGCACGCTACAGTGGAGCAGCTCACCATCAAAATGAACCTGGGGGCTACCAGACGTGTGTCTAAAATGACAGTTCAGCCCATCTAGCTGCTGTCTGTGCTGCACACGGCGGTTACTCTGGCTATAAGCTGGTGGTCATAATAATGTGACTCGAAAGTGTATGTATGTATTACATCTCTTGCTCTAAGGTAGAGATTTTAAATGCAATTTACAAAGAGGGCTAAATCACTTGCCAACTTTTTTTGATGCACGCTTTTGAGACTTTAGGGCCCTACACATTAGGCGATATGACGCCGAGGTGCCCGACAGCCGATGCTCCCCCCCGTCACCCAGCCCCATAGCAATGCATGCTAATATGGACAAGATTGTCCATATTGGCCTGCATGCATAAGTGACCCGGTACCAACGATGAACGAGCACGGAACTGCGTTCATATCTTTCAGTGAAATCTCCTAATGTGTAGGGCCTATTAGTATTTACTATGACCGCTGTTGGACTGTCATCGCATAGTAATTCTGAAACACCTGTAGCAGTAGAGGCTATCTGTTTAATTAAATAAATAAATCGTTCCTAGAATTGGGATGTTTTTAGTAAATTCATTGTAATCTCATTTTGAAAGAAATATTTTTTTGTTAGGTGCACTTCACAATAGCAGGAAAGGTGCCTGTTGGTCTCAGTCTCTCTCCTCACTTGCTTAGTTTCTCCTCTTGAACCTAGCCTTGATGACAGTTATTGTCTGCGTAGAAAATGGCGGCCGTCTGACAGAAGCACAGATTAAATAAACTGACTTTGAAGTGCTACATTAAATATTATTCTCCGGGAGATTTTTGTGTTTGAATCATTGCAGGGTGCTGTGACAGTGATTACTGTTATTATTATTGTGACCAAGTTGTCATGATTACATGCATAATTGCCCCTTAGTCTCAAATAATAATAGGTGGAGAGGCTCATTAGCATTACAAAGTACATTGGCCTTATCTGTGATTCACAGGTGGGCCCATTTTATACTGCCTTTAAAGAAATTATCTCCAGTAATCACTTAAAATGTTGGTATTTCTTTGTTTCTTTGGTTTAACTATCAGTGATTTGGCCGTCCAACAGTTTTTATATGTTTGAGTTTATCGCCCAGTGTCTCGCGTTTGTGTGGCAGCTGCAGACTTTACAGTCCTCATTGTAATTCCTGCCCTCTCGCTTGAATATTCATGACCTGTTTGGCAGACAGATCTCTCTTTCTGTCATTAGCAGCTGCTGAAGAGTCTGCTCTGATAACTGCCTGTAACTCATGATCTGCCAGTTACCACTTACTCATGCTGACATTTGGTCACATTTATAACGCCATTCAGAATTGATTAATAACATGGTGCTAATAATTTTAGCGTAAAATCTAAAATATCTTAAAAGTTGGGTTTATTTATCCTTCTCTCCAGGATTATATACAATATCCTATACAGTAGATCAATATTAAACTTTATAATATAGGGGGTGATTCAGATCTGATCTCTGGGCTGCAAATTTTGCTGACCTGTGTTCAGATAGTCACCGCCTCCAGGTGGAGTGTATATTCGCCGTACAAGTGTGCGATCCTCTGTGTATGCCGATGTGCTAAAATCCGCTTTGTGTAGTGTGTGCGTAGCCCAGGACTTACTCCTCCAGTGCGATAGATTCAGGCTGTTCGGGGCCGAAGCTGACGTCAGACACCCTCCCTGAAATCGCTTGGGCATGCCTGCGTTTTTCCAGACACTCCCTGTAAACGCTCAGCTACCACCCACAAATGGCTTCCTCCTGTCAATCACCTTGCGAACACCCATGCAATATAATTTTTTCGCTCCATCCTGTGCTGACCAGCGATGCCCGTTGTCTGACTAGCGTGCTCATTGTGGTACATAAGCATACGCAGTTAGGACCTGATTGCCCGCTGTGCGAATGCCCCCCCTAGTCCCACTTGGCCTTGTTGGTAAGGTGACCTGTAGAACTATAAGTAACAGTGGCATTTTAAGGTACTGCAGCATCACTCCAATCTCTGGTTAGACTGGTTGCAGCACTGCCGAAGTGTTGCGTGGTGGCAGGGTTCCCAAATGGCACAATGAGAAACCCAGGTCCATCGCACACATGCACTATTTTTTTTCAATATATCTTCACTTCTTATTTCTTATTCCATGTCGTTTGTCTGTGGATAGATTTTGAATTTGCGGCGGCCCAAATAATTGGTGCCTACTGGAGCAATTCAATTGCCCCCCCCCCCCCTTGGGCATGCATGCCGCGTCTGCCCATCCATTAGTGCTGGGTTATTAACGTAAAACGGCTAAACTTGTCTAAACAACTGCTTGGTGCTCCCAAACTCCCATTTAGGGTACAAAGTGCAGATATATTGCACATTTTAGCTTGCACGCTAAAATGTGAGCCTCCGCTGCATGCGCGCCCGAATGGAACAACAATTCTATTGCTCTGTCGGGCGCTATCGAGTGGCAGTTTGGGGGGGGTTAACGGTTGAAACTCCCCTTTTGTCTAGATAGGGATGGTGTTGGCTCCATTTTTTTTCTGCATTTAGCCTAGCTATTCCTGTTGATTATTGATAACACAGCACAGTGCAAATGAGAAACCATCGTGACTGTGGGATATAAAACTAAAGTAATAGCTGCGGTTTTAGTTTGGTTAGTTGCTGATGTTTCAAAGCATGTTTTTACTACTGGGCTGTTCCACTAGAAATTTAGAATTTCTATTTTCATGTCTCCTGGAGTTCTAATGCTTTGAAAATGACAATCCACAAATTTTGGCATTTGTGAGCATTCAAAAACCGAATTGTCTCAGTCCAGGATTGAGATATTGTAAAAAAAAAAAAAAATCAGAACAAATCAGAGGCTTTAATTTGATGTACCACATGAATAGGATTAATGAAGTCAACAGGGGCCATTCAATTGTTTTAATCACAGCTTTAACTAAAGGGAGCTTGTTGGTTATCATGCTTGTCGTGCCCAAAAGCATGGAGTTTAGCCACATTTAGGGGGCGATTCAATTGTTTTTGGGATGCCCAATTCCACGTCTACTATGACAGGAGATCGGCGGGTGCAGTACAGTTGTATATAATGTGCTGGTCACACCCAGATAGATGGGGTTTAGCCGCTTAAAAAGATTAAACCCGTCCAAAGTGTTGGTCACTAAGCTAAAAGTGCTGGGGGGGGGGGGGGGGGATGCGGGCACTTTTGTAGTGAAGGGCACACATTAAACATTTGAATGCCTCCCTAAAAGACCTGTTTAGAAGAATGTCCACATTGCAGTTTGGGCAACCAAACCACGGACTTTTTGCCAATTTCTACTTGCCACCTCAGGTGGGTGCAAGCAGAATTATGAGTGCCCCAGTATTTGCAGGAGAGGGGAGCAACAATTGAATTGCTGCTCAGGTGCCCATTAATTAAAGCAGTGATAAAAACAATTGAATTCCCCTCCAGAATCCATTATTTAACATCACATTTAGAAAAAAAAAGGTTTACATAAAAAAAAAAAAAAAGCTTTGTATTTATTACTTGATGTTTCGAGATTGTTCATATCAAATTTCAATTTAATCTGAAAGTTATGTTTACAGTAACGCAAAACTTTCAGATTTTGTACAGTATTGCAGTCAAATATATGTAAAAAACAAACCAAAATATGTATATTTTATGTGCTTGCTACTTTCATAATCTAAAGGACTCTATATATTACAATGATATGTCTGAGGCTGAAATTGGATGCGATTTCCCTTGATCTCCCCTGGGACCTTCCCGGGAGTGATTCCATACGATTTTGTACTTTGTGCTATTTTTGCATAAAATATATCGCATGCGATTGATCAAGCCCTGATTTAAATAGCATGCGATATATCGTATGGCATACAATTGTACCAATATCAATGTACAAATGTATCTGATGGGCTGGATTCGGGGGCTAGAGGGGGCTGGGAGTGTCCTGGAGAATGCCAGTCAAACCTGTGCGATATATCGCATGCACAAAAAGAACACCATTTTTCATCCGATTCCATGCGATTCCGATAAATCAATCGTGCAGCACTAGCGATCTAAGGGATCCGATCCGACACTCACGGGACCACGCATCCGATGGAAAAACATACGATTTGACACGTCATACAATATATCTGCCTGAAAGGTCGGAATCGCATGAAATTGTGCAAAACCGTTGTAGTGTATGGGGCCCTTTAGCAGTGTGTGTGTGTGTGTGTGTGTGTGTGTGTGTGTGTGTGTGTGTGTGTTTTTTTTTTTCCATAAATTGTCTTTTACTTTGAGGGCAGCAACATTTAAGGTTGCATTATCATTATTTCTCTAACGTCCTAGTGGATGCTGGGGACTCCGAAAGGACCATGGGGAATAGCGGCTCCGCAGGAGACTGGGCACAAAGTAAAAGCTTTAGGACTAGCTGGTGTGCACTGGCTCCTCCCCCTATGACCCTCCTCCAAGCCTCAGTTAGATTTTGTGCCTGAACGAGAAGGGTGCAATCTAGGTGGCTCTCCTGAGCTGCTTAGAGTAAAAGTTTAAATAGGTTTTTTATTTTCAGTGAGACCTGCTGGCAACAGGCTCACTGCATCGAGGGACTTAGGGGAGAGAAACGAACTCACCTGCGTGCAGAGTGGATTGGGTTTCTTAGGCTACTGGACATTAGCTCCAGAGGGACGATCACAGGCCCAGCCATGGATGGGTCCCGGAGCCGCGCCGCCAGCCCCCTTACAGATGCTGAAGCAAGAAGAGGTCCATAAATCGGCGGCAGAAGACTTTCCTGTCTTCATAAGGTAGCGCACAGCACTGCAGCTGTGCGCCATTGCTCTCAGCACACTTCACACTCCGGTCACTGAGGGTGCAGGACGCTGGGGGGGGGGCGTCCTGGGAAGCAATGAATTTACCTTAGTTGGCGAAAAATACATCACATATAGCTCCTGGGCTATATGGATGTATTTAACCCCTGCCAGTTTTCCAGAAAAAAGCGGGAGAAGAGCCCGCCGTGAACGGGGCGGGGCCTATCTCCTCAGCACACAGCGCCATTTTTCCCACACAGCTCCGCTGGTAGGAAGGCTCCCAGAATCTCCCCTGCATCCTGCAACTACAGAAACAGGGTAAAAAAGAGAGGGGGGCACTTATTTGGCAAAATAACAGATATAAGCAGCTATAAGGGATAGACACTTATGGTAAGGTTGTCCCTATACATATATAGCGCTCTGGTGTGTGCTGGCAAACTCTCCCTCTGTCTCCCCAAAGGGCTAAGTGGGTCCTGTCCTCTATCAGAGCATTCCCTGTGTGTGTGCTGGGTGTCGGTACGTGTGTGTCGACATGTATGAGGAGGAAAATGATGTGGAGGCGGAGCAATTGCCTATAATGGTGATGTCACCCCCTAGGGAGTCGACACCTGAATGGATGGCCGTAATTAAGGAATTACGTGACAGTGTCGGCACGTTACAGAAAACTGTTGACGACATGAGACAGCCGGCAGCTCAGTTAGTGCCTGTCCAGGCGTCTCAAACACCGTCAGGGGCTATTAAACGCCCATTACCTCAGTGGGTCGACACGGACCCAGACACAAACACTGACTCCAGTGTCGACGGTGAAGAAACAAACGTATTTTCCAGTAGGGCCACACGTTACATGATCACGGCAATGAAGGAGGTTTTGCACATCTCTGATACTGCAAGTACCACAAAAAGGGGTATTATGTGGGGTGTGAAAAAACTACCCGTAGTTTTTCCTGAATCAGATGAATTGAATGAAGTGTGTGATGAAGCGTGGGTTACCCCCGACAGAAAACTGCTAATTTCTAAAAAATTATTGGCACTATATCCCTTCCCACCAGAGGTTAGGGCTCGTTGGGAAACACCCCCTAGGGTGGATAAGGCGCTCACACGCTTATCAAAACAAGTGGCGTTACCGTCTCCAGAAACGGCCGCCCTTAAGGAGCCAGCAGATAGGAGGCTGGAAAATATCCTTAAAAGTATATACACACATACTGGTGTTATACTGCGACCAGCAATCGCCTCAGCCTGGATGTGCAGTGCTGGGGTGGCTTGGTCGGATTCCCTGACTGAAAATATTGATACCCTGGACAGGGACAATATATTATTGACTATAGAGCATTTAAAGGATGCATTCCTATATATGCGAGATGCACAGACATTTGCACTCTGGCATCAAGAGTAAGTGCGATGTCCATTTCTGCCAGAAGAGGATTATGGACGCGACAGTGGTCAGGGGATGCGGATTCCAAACGGCATATGGAAGTATTGCCGTATAAAGGGGAGGAGTTATTTGGGGGCGGTCTATCGGACCTGGTGGCCACGGCAACGGCTGGGAAATCCACCTTTTTACCCCAAGTCACCTCGCAGCAGAAAAAGATACCGCCTTTTCAGGCTCAGTCCTTTCGTCCCCATAAGGGCAAGCGGGCAAAAGGCCACTCATATCTGCCCCGGGGCAGAGGAAGGGGAAAAAGACTACAACAGACAGCTTCTTCCCACGACCAGAAGCCCTCCCCCGCTTCTGCCAAGTCCTCAGCATGACGCTGGGGCCTTACAAGCGGACTCAGGCACGGTGGGGGCCCGTCTCAAGAATTTCAGCGCGCAGTGGGCTCACTCGCAAGTGGACCCCTGGATCCTGCAGGTAGTATCTCAGGGGTACAAATTGGAATTCGAGACGTCTCCCCCTCGCCGGTTCTTGAAGTCTGCTTTACCAACGTCTACCCCCGACAGGGAGGCGGTATTGGAAGCCATTCACAAGCTGTATTCCCAGCAAGTGATAATCAAGGTACCCCTCCTACAACAGGGAAAGGGGTATTACTCCACGCTGTTTGTGGTACCGAAGCCGGACGGCTCGGTGAGACCCATTTTAAATCTGAAAACCTTGAACACTTACATAAAAAGGTTCAAGTTCAAGATGGAGTCACTCAGAGCTGTGATAGCGAACCTGGAAGAAGGGGACTACATGGTGTCTCTGGACATCAAGGATGCTTACCTCCATGTCCCAATTTGCCCTTCTCACCAAGGGTACCTCAGGTTTGTGGTACAGAACTGTCACCATCAGTTTCAGACGCTGCCGTTTGGATTGTCCACGGCACCCCGGGTCTTTACCAAGGTAATGGCCGAAATGATGATTCTTCTTCGAAGAAAAGGCGTCTTAATTATCCCTTACTTGGACGATCTCCTGATAAGGGCACGGTCCAGAGAACAGTTAGAGGTCGGAGTAGCACTATCGCAAATAGTACTACGACCGCACGGATGGATTCTAAATATTCCAAAATCGCAGCTGATTCCGACGACACGTCTGCTGTTCCTAGGGATGATTCTGGACACAGTACAGAAAAAGGTGTTTCTCCCGGAAGAGAAAGCCAGGGAGTTATCCGACCTAGTCAGGAAACTCCTAAGACCAGGCCAGGTGTCAGTGCATCAGTGCACAAGGGTCCTGGGAAAGATGGTGGCTTCTTACGAAGCGATTCCATTCGGCAGATTCCACGCAAGAACTTTTCAGTTGGATCTGCTAGACAAATGGTCCGGATCGCATCTTCAAATGCATCAGCGGATAACCCTGTCTCCAAGGACAAGGGTGTCTCTCCTGTGGTGGTTACAGAGTGCTCATCTCCTAGAGGGCCGCAGATTCGGCATTCAGGATTGGGTCCTGGTGACCACGGATGCCAGCCTGAGAGGCTGGGGAGCAGTCACACAGGGAAAAAATTTCCAGGGCTTGTGGTCAAGCATGGAAACGTCACTTCAAATAAATATCCTGGAACTAAGGGCCATTTACAATGCCCTAAGTCAGGCAAGGCCTCTGCTTCAGGGTCAGCCAGTATTGATCCAGTCGGACAACATCACGGCAGTCGCCCACGTAAACAGACAGGGCGGCACAAGAAGCAGGAGGGCAATGACGGAAGTGACAAGGATTCTTCGCTGGGCGGAAAATCATGTGATAGCACTGTCGGCAGTGTTCATTCCGGGAGTGGACAACTGGGAAGCAGACTTCCTCAGCAGACACGATCTTCACCCGGGGGAGTGGGGACTTCACCCGGAAGTCTTCCACATGATTGTAAACCGTTGGGAAAAACCAAAGGTGGACATGATGGCGTCTCGCCTCAACAAAAAACTGGACAGATATTGTTCCAGGTCAAGGGACCCTCAGGCAATAGCTGTGGACGCTCTGGTAACACCGTGGGTGTACCGGTCAGTGTATGTGTTCCCTCCTCTTCCTCTCATACCAAAAGTACTGAGAATCATAAGAAGGAGAGGAGTAAAGACTATACTCGTGGCTCCGGATTGGCCAAGAAGGACTTGGTACCCGGAAATTCAAGAGATGCTCACGGAAGACCCGTGGCCTCTACCTCTAAGACAGGACCTGCTCCAGCAGGGACCATGTCTGTTCCAAGACTTACCGCGGCTGCGTTTGACTGCATGGCGGTTGAACGCCGGATCCTGAAGGAAAAAGGCATTCCGGATGAAGTCATCCCTACCCTGATCAAAGCCAGGAAGGATGTAACCGTACAACATTATCACCGTATTTGGCGTAAATATGTTGCGTGGTGCGAGGCCAGGAAGGCCCCTACGGAGGAATTTCAACTGGGTCGATTCCTGCATTTCCTGCAAACAGGACTGTCTATGGGCCTCAAATTAGGGTCCATTAAGGTTCAAATTTCGGCCCTGTCGATATTCTTCCAAAAAGAACTAGCTTCTGTACCTGAAGTTCAGACGTTTGTCAAGGGAGTACTGCATATACAGCCTCCTTTTGTGCCTCCAGTGGCACCTTGGGATCTCAATGTAGTGTTGGGATTCCTAAAATCACATTGGTTTGAACCGCTCACCACTGTGGACTTGAAGTATCTCACTTGGAAAGTGGTAATGCTGTTAGCCCTGGCTTCAGCCAGGCGTATATCAGAATTGGCGGCTTTATCCTATAAAAGCCCTTACCTAATTTTTCATACGGACAGGGCAGAATTGAGGACTCGTCCTCAATTTCTCCCTAAGGTGGTTTCAGCATTTCACTTAAACTAACCTATCGTGGTGCCTGCGGCTACTAGGGACTTGGAGGATTCCAAGTTGCTTGACGTAGTCAGGGCCCTGAAAATATGTTTCCAGGACGGCTGGAGTCAGAAAATCTGACTCGCTGTTTATCCTGTATGCACCCAACAAGCTGGGTGCTCCTGCTTCTAAGCAGACGATTGCTCGTTGGATTTGTAGTACAATTCAGCTTGCACATTCTGTGGCAGGCCTGCCACAGCCAAAATCTATAAAAGCCCATTCCACACGGAAAGTGGGCTCATCTTGGGCGGCTGCCCGAGGGGTCTCGGCTTTACAACTTTGCCGAGCAGCTACTTGGTCAGGGGCAAACACGTTTGCTAAATTCTACAAATTTGATACCCTGGCTGAGGAGGACCTGGAGTTCTCTCATTCGGTGCTGCAGAGTCATCCGCACTCTCCTGCCCGTTTGGGAGCTTTGGTATAATCCCCATGGTCCTTTCGGAGTCCCCAGCATCCACTAGGACGTTAGAGAAAATAAGAATTTACTTACCGATAATTCTATTTCTCATAGTCCGTAGTGGATGCTGGGCGCCCATCCCAAGTGCGGATTGTCTGCATTACTTGTACATAGTTATTGTTACAAAAATCGGGTTATTGTTGTTGTGAGCCATCTTTTCAGAGGCTCCTTCTGTTATCATGCTGTTAACTGGGTTCAGATCACAAGTTGTACGGTGTGATTGGTGTGGCTGGTAATGAGTCTTACCCGGGATTCAAAATCCTTCCTTATTGTGTACGCTCGTCCGGGCACAGTATCCTAACTGAGGCTTGGAGGAGGGTCATAGGGGGAGGAGCCAGTGCACACCAGCTAGTCCTAAAGCTTTTACTTTGTGCCCAGTCTCCTGCGGAGCCGCTATTCCCCATGGTCCTTTCGGAGTCCCCAGCATCCACTACGGACTATGAGAAATAGAATTATCGGTAAGTAAATTCTTATTTTTTTATTTGAAAATGGACTAAATAAAAACATAATTGAGCTGGGTAATTTAAGTATGTCATCAGAGTCAATTGTTCTAACAGATTTAATAGCAGAAAGATCCAGTCCTCTGGTGCTGGTAAGGACTTGGCCTAGCATGTATTCACAATACAGTGATTTTGATGATTGGAGGTGTTGGACCTCTCAGATTCTGTATCTAGGGAAGGACTTGACAAGTTTTTCAAAAATCTTGGAGCCAGGATGAAAGTGTAGGAGCCAGACCACCATCTCATTCCCCCTTCCTTCCCCACAGAAAAAAAAGAAAACTGACCCTTCCCTTCCCCACCCAACAGCCACATTGCTAAGCAGCATCCCCCCCACTCCCCAGGCAAACCAAACCCCACGGCCACATAACTGAGGGAGTACCCACAGGAAAACTGGCCATCTGCAGCCAAACTCCTGTGCAGCTACACCGTGGGTAATCAAAACCCCCCGCCCCACAGTCACATTAATGAGCAGTGCAACCAATACCCATGGCCACACAACTAAGGGGGTAGTCCCAGGCATACCACCCCTCTGCAGCCACCCCCCGGGTAAACCATCCCACCCGCCCTATGACAACATCACTACCCCCTCTAAAGCGGCAATCCTCGGCCACGCGTAGATCCTCTTATTGGAGAGGTCTATGCATTCGGAGTTTGGAGACTTTAAACGGCACAGGCTGGGATGGGCAGGCACAGCATGAAATGGCAATCATAACACAGGCACGCCCACAAATGTCCGCTGGGGCTGAAGAGAATCTGCTTCCTCCCTCCCTGTATAGTCTGGTAGCCAGGCAGCAATATTTAGGGTCCATAGCGACCTGGCCCCTGGGATTTGTCGAGCCCTAATTTAGTTCCCAGATGATAGAGCTACAATGTATTGCTGGACACTTTGTGGTCGGCATGCATAAGGTCAATGGGATCAAAGCAAAGGATCGACTAGTTCAAAAGGTTGACATGACAATGTTAGACATGGTGTTTTTCACATGTTGTCAACATTTGCTTAAATTACTATCCATGTGGACATTACTGGGTATAGCAACCTCTGGCTAGCATAGTCGTTTGTACTGATGGTGTTCACATAAATAGACAAGATTTGTCCTAAAACCCCTCTAAAAATGTGTCGACCATTTGTGCGTCATGTCATCCTTTTTGAAGCTGTTGACGTTTCATATATGTCTACCTTTTTGAACCTGTCAATCTAATACATGTCAACCTATTGATAGATTGTAAGCTTGTGAGCAGCGCCTTCCCCCTTTGACTGTTTGTTATTACCCGGTTTTGTTTTATCATTGTTTCCAATTGTAAAGCACAACGGAATATTCTACGCCATATAAGAAACTGTTAAAATAAATAAATATTGACTGTCGACCATAACATTGTCTATCCATTGAGCCACACCCGTATATAGTATAGTAAATGAAACAACAACATCTGATTGATTTTGCTGTGGGCCGGTTGCAGAAGTTAGACCTGTTCTTGGACTCGTAGATCACCAGAAAAGTAGATAACCTCTTGCAACATTGGCATCACATGGCTCATAGGGAATTTTATCTCTTTGAATTAAGCTTAGCTACTGTATTATATGTATCGAGCACTCGGCAATTAATATAAAACTTTTCTATTTGACTTCATCTAGGTCCCTGTAGTAGACTGCATTAGGGATGTACTGTCACTTGATTCTTTCTCCAATGAAAGGACTGAGCTTCATTCTGCACCACAATAGTCATTTTATGAAAAGTCTAAACTGATGATCTCCTCATTCTCTTTATTATTTTATTTAAGATAATGTAGTATGTATAAAAGTGTGTAAAAAGGATTTGGTTACAGAAAGTGAAGACAGTCTTCAGGGCTTTAAACTACACACAACTATTTATACGTAAACACTTTTAATATCTCCCCTTGTGATTTTTTTCATCAGTTTTTCCTTTAAGTGATCAGTACCTGGAGAGTTGTTACATTTAGCTAATACCCCTTTTACACCCGTAGCACGGGTTGCAGCCGGGAGCCTACAGCCCCCTTTCCCACAGCGCTCACCAACCTGGCATATTGCCGGGTTGGTGACGCTGCAGGGGGCGGCGCTGGGAGATTGCATGATCTCCCAGCGCCGCCCTTCCATAAACTGTGAACGGGAGCCGTGTCGCATCGACACGGCCCCATTCACACTACACAGCTTACCGGGTTGAACGTGTGTTCAACCCGGGTAGGATTCCCGGATCACTTGATCCGAGAATTTGCAGGGGGGCTGTTTCCACTAGGAAAAAACACGGGTAAATGCACGCCCCCACACATTTACCCGTGTTTTTAAAGCTAGTGGAAAAGGGGTATAAATGGCACTTTGGTGTGTGCAGTTTTCATAGGTGTGCTTTATAATTGCCCATGTCATCTGTCATCCAATACCATCACTTTTAAATTGTGCCACTTATTCATTTACAAACAGCAGATGGACATGAAAACTCATTTTTCTTTGTTGGCCACTTTTGAACAGTTCATATAAAGTGCACTTTTTGATAAATTGCAGTTATTCTCAAAACTAGTGATAAGGAAAAGGCAGTGATGTTGCCTATAGGAACCAATCAGAGGTTTTATTTTAATTTTGTTGACTATACTGGATAAATGATGGCTATAGGGAGACATGTACTAAGCAGTGATTAAACGTGGGGAAGTGAGCCAGTGGAGAAGTTTCCCATGGCAACCAATCAGCTGCTCTGTATACTTCAGTTAGTACATCTCCACCTAATATGGTTGTTAGGTGTTAATGCATGCAAACCCGATCCAGCACCAGAGCCCTGGATCTTCCTGGTTTAACATTTGTCAAAACAACTGTGTTAACAAGACAGTTATACCCCTTTCACACTGCACAAATAACCCGGTATTGACTTGGTATATTGCCGGGTCGATGCGGGTTGCTGTGCAGTGTGAAAGGGGTGACTGACGAATTCCCGGGTCGTCTGATCCGGTAATTCAACTCGGGAATAAAGTAGGGTTATTACCGGGTCAGGTGCAGTGTGAATGGGTTGCCGGGTCGATGGAACCCGGGACCTCTTCACAGTATAGGCAGAGGTGGCGTGGAGATTATCTCGTCTCTCAGCGCTGCCGCCACGGTCCCTGCCCTCGATGGCAACCCGACCCAGCATATTGCCGGGTCAGGAAGCCAGTGTGTAAGGGTCCAATGCCAGGTCGCACCCGGGAAGGACCCGTTTCTAATTCCTGGTTGTGACCCGGCATTGCAACGTGAAAGGGGTATAAATGAAACCAATTTATGAAAAAAAATGGCAAACAGTAATACCGCATTCAGATCACAAATGCCGGATCCCACCCGATAAGAGAAACGTGTCCTTACCGGGTGGGATCCGGCATTTGCTCTGCTATGGTGGCTTTCCGACCCGGCAATATACCGGGTCGGTTGCCATAGCAGTGGTGGGGCGCAGCAGGGCGGGGTTGGAGGCGGCGCTGGGAGATGAGCTCATCTCCTGCGCCGCCTCTCCCTACGCTGTGAATGGTAACCGTGTCGCATCGACGCGGCTCCCATTCACACTGCACCTGACCCGGTATTCAACCCGGGTATAATCCTTCTTTTATACCGGGTTGAATTACCGGGTCAGGCGACCCGCTAATTCCGGCAGAGTGCTTTCACATCGCACACTGACCCGTGTCGACACGGCAATATGCCGTGTCGATACCGGGTTATCTGTGCGATGTGAAAGGGGTATAAGAAAGTGTCAAGCCCCAAGAAACTGCCATTCTTTTTATTTTTTTATTTATTTTTTCCTTCTTTTTTTTTGGTGTTTGAAAGCAATAGAGTGCAAAATCAGAGTTGTTCACATTTACTATTAACATAAATGAATAAAAATATAAGATGTTATTGATATCCCAACTTGATACTAACAATCATGATATGAACTCGCAGGTTTTTTAAATAGTTCAGCCATGTTTTTCTTTTTTAATTGTGGTTTAGATATTTTTACATGCGACCTTGAAATGTTGACTTCCTTAAACCTAATGATGTGGTATTTCAATTTACATACAAAGCCGGTTGTGTTCTGAATAAAATATTATGTTTGTTTTTTATTTGTTTTTATTTTATGTTTGTGTTCTGGCCTGAGAAAATCTGTTCACAAATGCCAACATTTGAGGACTTTTGATGTTTTTAACTCTCATAACTGAACAATGACAGGAAAAAAAAGTATATTTGAGACACTCTTTAATTGTATTAAATGTGTGAAGAGTATAAAATTAAATGCCAAGATTATTGAATTGGATCACTTTTCATGGACTGACCGAAGTGTTTTATGTCCCTAAAACCAGGCACATAGGAATGGAACATAAACTTATTCTCCATTGCAATGCATGACTGTTTTTCTTGTGTTCACTCCCCAGACTGTAGTGCTGACTAAACACCACATGTCAAACGTACATTATGTGTCTGCCTGTCAACCATTGCCCTGTAGACCTCTTAATAGAGACCTATTGTTCATAAATGTGGTGAATGCAGTACACACCACTGCACCACGGGCAGCTGTATTGCTGCCCCTCATATCCTTAAAGCATATATTTACAGGTAAGTCTAGAGCCACCTGTAGAAGTTGCTCTGTGAACACTCTGGATCACACTCCAAAATAGTGATTTATTGATCATTGTGAGGTTTGCACTATCATTACTTTAGCTATGTCCTTTATTTACTGGATAGACACTAGATAAGGCAGGCTAATTTTTATTAAACTGAAACCTATACTTAAGAATTACTTTGTCTCAAAGAATTGTTATTATTATTATTGGAAACATTATTTTTTTTGTAGAAGAATGGTCCAAATGGTCTATTTTGCTAAAATATTGCCTCCCCAGTGCTCGACAGAATTTAAATACCAGGCCGCCATGGTGATTACAAAATAGTGTTCACTCTAGGAGTGAAAAGGAGCATGGCGCCCGACTCCGGGGGCATATGTGCGCGCGGCGAAGCGGGGGCGCGGCCACGCCTACGTCATTTTAGGGGGCGGTGCGGCCCACAGACGCTACTATAGAGAGCGTCTGTGGCCGGCGACGTCACTGTTGGGGGCGTGCCCAGCACCTCTGTCGGTGCTGGGCTTCCCCCAGCTCTCTCCCAATGCATGAATGGATGTCGCGCGCATGCGCACGGTATCTATACACGCCGGGAGGGCTGGAAGCGGGCGGCTGTTCTAGCAGGGCGCCGCAAAAGGGGCAGGGCGGGTTTTGCCTGCTAAAAAACGGGCAGGGCGCGGCGCCCTGCTAAAACAGCCTAGAGTGAACACTACAAAATACAGCTAGGTGCCCAACTCCACGTATAACCTCTCTTGTCGTTGCATGCCCAACCTAGGTTTTACTGTTGAGTAGAATCATATTGCACATGTCTGCAGAAACAATTGAATAGCTGCTAGGGGGGCGAACGGGTGTGGGAGTGTGCAAGGGGGGGGGCATTTGGCGACGACAATTGAATTATTTTCCCATAAGAGTAGTTACCAACCTGATATCGCCATAACTGTTGGCAATGCAACTATCCACCCTACCCCACAAGCTCGCTGCCTAGGTGTCATCCTTGACTCTGAACTGTCCCTTGTTCCACACATTCTATCTGTCTCTAAATCATGTTACATGCACCTTAAAAACATATCCAAAATACACCCTTATCTTACACAAGACACTGCAAAAACTCTAATCCATGCACGCATCATCTCCCGCATTGATTATTGTAATAGTCTCCTTACTGGTCTTCCCAAACATAGGCTCTCACCACTACAATCCATTTTAAATGCAGCTGCGAGGTTAATCTTCCTCACTAGACGTTCTTCATCTGCTGATCCGCTCTGTCAGTCCCTCCATTGGTTACCGGTATTCTACCGTGTCCAATATAAAATACTTTTTTACTTTACATACAAGGCTATTAACCACACTGCACCAACATACATCTCCTCACTCATCTCAAAATATCTCCCTACCAGACCCCTCCGCTCTGCACAAGATCTGCATCTCTCATCCACATGTATTACCTGTTCCCACTCAAAATTACAGGACTTTACCCGGGCTTCACCCACTCTGTGGAATGCCCTCCCACACACAATAAGATTCTCCTCTAGTCTCCAAACCTTTAAACATTCCCTGAAAACTCATCTCTTCAGACAAGCCTACCAAATTTCTGACCCACATACACAACCTTCAATGCTTCCCTATCCAGTTACATCCTCTCTGTACAGTCCACATAACCTCACATATTTTGTCTTCCAACATTGCGGGGTGATCATATCATACAACCCACTAAGAACCTAGCAATCTGGGGAACCATTATGTAATAGGTAGCATCTATCCTTGTGTATCAATGCCTATTTCCCTATAGATTGTAAGCTTGCGAGCAGGGCCTTCCTACCTCTGTCTGTCTTTGCCCAGTTTTGTTCTATAACTGTTGTTCGAATTGTAAAGCGCAACGGAATATGCTGCGCTATATAAGAAACTGCTAATAAATAAATAAATAATACCGCCCTTGTTTTATTATTTTAATACTGTATTGTTCTCAACAGTACAGTTGCAAAGGAAAGCTATATAAGTAAACATTAAATAAATAGCTGTATGTGAGTGTAATTGTTTAACCTAGCAATTCTAGACTGAAACACAAGGCTGTATGTGAAGCAAATAAACATGCCTAAATTCTAAACTGCATAACCTAATTAAGACAAAACCTACAATACAACATTTCCCACTTTCTTTTTTTCCGTCAGTGCTGATTCCATGGGTGCAGGATACGTGAAGTCGACGGATGACAGAATAGTGTGTTGTCCTAAGATTGCCTCCTGTCACACCCATACAGCTTTCCTTTTATCTGCATGGAAAGCCTGTTCTCAGAATCATTAGTGCTTTTTGATACTCAGATGGCCTGGCGGTTAGTTATTGGATACATGTCTCGTCTTCAGTGGACAACACAGGGCAAAAACACTCATCACTGTGCTGCTTAAATGTCCTAACCACTTGTTTGATTTTTCTGATTAAAAAAAAAAAAAAAGTTAGCCTGCTCAATTTCATGATCAAATAAAACTTGGAAAACAAGTTTAAAATGACTCTCACACTCTCCATCTCTATGTTGGCAGTTCACTGTGTGACTCTGATGTCTGTGACCTCTAAATACATGTTGCAGGTGCAGTTCTTAAAGGGCACACAGCAGAAAATAAGAATTTACTTACCGATAATTCTATTTCTCGTAGTCCGTAGTGGATGCTGGGGACTCCGTCAGGACCATGGGGAATAGCGGCTCCGCAGGAGACAGGGCACAAAAGTAAAAGCTTTAGGATCAGGTGGTGTGGACTGGCTCCTCCCCCTATGACCCTCCTCCAAGCCTCAGTTAGGATACTGTGCCCGGACGAGCGTACACAATAAGGAAGGATTTTGAATCCCGGGTAAGACTCATACCAGCCACACCAATCACACTGTACAACCTGTGATCTGAACCCAGTTAACAGCATGATAACAGCGGAGCCTCTGAAAAGATGGCTCACAACAATAATAACCCGATTTTTGTAAGAATAACTATGTACAAGTATTGCAGACAATCCGCACTTGGGATGGGCGCCCAGCATCCACTACGGACTACGAGAAATAGAATTATCGGTAAGTAAATTCTTATTTTCTCTGACGTCCTAAGTGGATGCTGGGGACTCCGTCAGGACCATGGGGATTATACCAAAGCTCCCAAACGGGCGGGAGAGTGCGGATGACTCTGCAGCACCGAGTGAGAGAACTCCAGGTCCTCCTCAGCCAGGGTGTGCCCCTGACCAAGTAGCAGCTCGGCAAAGTTGTAAAGCCGAGACCCCTCGGGCAGCCGCCCAAGATGAGCCCACCTTCCTTGTGGAATGGGCATTTACATATTTTGGCTGTGGCAGGCCTGCCACAGAATGTGCAAGCTGAATTGTACTACACATCCAACTAGCAATCGTCTGCTTAGAAGCAAGAGCACCCAGTTTGTTGGGTGCATACAGGATAACAGCAAGTCAGTTTTCCTGACTCCAGCCGTCCTGGAAACCTATATTTTCAGGGCCCTGACAACATCTAGCAACTTGGAGTCCTCCAAGTCCCTAGTAGCCGCAGGTACCACAATAAGCTGGTTCAGGTGAAACGCTGACACCACCTTAGGGAGAAACTGGGGACGAGTCCGCAGCTCTGCCCTGTCCGAATGGACAATCAGATATGGGCTTTTGTGAGACAAAGCCGCCAATTCTGACACTCGCCTGGCCGAGGCCAGGGCCAACATCATGGTCACTTTCCATGTGAGATATTTCAAATCCACAGATTTGAGCAGTTTAAACCAATGTGATTTGAGGAATCCCAGAACTACGTTGAGATCCCACAGTGCCACTGGAGGCACAAAAGGGGGTTGTATATGCAGTACTCCCTTGACAAACTTCTGGACTTCAGGAACTGAAGCCAATTCTTTCTGGAAGAAAATCGACAGGGCCGAAATTTGATCCTTAATGGACCCCAATTTGAGGCCCATAGACACTCCTGTTTGCAGGAAATGCAGGAATCGACCGAGTTGAAATTTCTTCGTGGGGCCTTCCTGGCCTCACACCACGCAACATATTTTCGCCACATGTGGTGATAATGTTGTGCGGTCACCTCCTTCCTGGCTTTGACCAGGGTAGGAATGACCTCTTCCGGAATGCCTTTTTCCCTTAGGATCCGGCGTTCAACCGCCATGCCGTCAAACGCAGCCGCGGTAAGTCTTGGAACAGACATGGTACTTGCTGAAGCAAGTCCCTTCTTAGCGGCAGAGGCCATGAGTCCTCTGTGAGCATCTCTTGAAGTTCCGGGTACCAAGTCCTTCTTGGCCAATCCGGAGCCACGAGTATAGTTCTTACTCCTCGACGTCTTATAATTCTCAGTACCTTAGGTATGAGAAGCAGAGGAGGGAACACATACACCGACTGGTACACCCACGGTGTTACCAGAACGTCCACAGCTATTGCCTGAGGGTCTCTTGACCTGGCGCAATACCTGTCCAGTTTTTTGTTCAGGCGGGACGCCATCATGTCCACCTTTTGGTCTTTCCCAACGGTTCACAATCATGTGGAAGACTTCCCGATGAAGTCCCCACTCTCCCGGGTGGAGGTCGTGCTGAGGAAGTCTGCTTCCCAGTTGTCCACTCCCGGAATGAACACTGCTGACAGTGCTATCACATGATTTTCCGCCCAGCGAAGAATCCTTGCAGTTTCTGCCATTGCCCTCCTGCTTCTTGTGCCGCCCTGTCTGTTTACGTGGGCGACTGCCGTGATGTTGTCCCACTGGATCAATACCGGCTGACCTTGAAGCAGAGGTCTTGCTAAGCTTAGAGCATTGTAAATTGCTCTTAGCTCCAGTATATTTATGTGGAGAGAAGTCTCCAGACTTGATCACACTCCCTGGAAATTTTTTCCTTGTGTGACTGCTCCCCAGCCTTTCAGGCTGGCATCCGTGGTCACCAGGACCCAGTCCTGAATGCCGAATCTGTGGCCCTTTAGTAGATGAGCATTCTGCAGCCACCACAGAAGAGACACCCTTGTCCTTGGAGACAGGGTTATCCGCTGATGCATCTGAAGATGCGATCCGGACCATTTTTCCAGCAGATCCCACTGAAAAGTTCTTGCGTGAAATCTGCCGAATGGAATCGCTTCGTAAGAAGCCACCATTTTTCCCAGGACCCTTGTGCAATGATGCACTGACACTTTTCCTGGTTTTAGGAGGTTCCTGACTAGCTCGGATAACTCCCTGGCTTTCTCCTCCGGGAGAAACACCTTTTTCTGGACTGTGTCCAGAATCATCCCTAGGAACAGCAGACGTGTCGTCGGAGACAGCTGCGATTTTGGAATATTTAGAATCCACCCGTGCTGTCGTAGAACTACTTGAGATAGTGCTACTCCGACCTCCAACTGTTCTCTGGACCTTGCCCTTATCAGGAGATCGTCCAAGTAAGGGATGATTAAGACGCCTTTTCTTTGAAGAAGAATCATCATTTCGGCCATTACCTTGGTAAAGACCCGGGGTGCCGTGGACAATCCAAACGGCAGCGTCTGAAACTAATAGTGACAGTTTTGTACCACGAACCTGAGGTACCCTTGGTGAGAAGGGCAAATTGGGACATGGAGGTAAGCATCCTTGATGTCCAGGGACACCATATAGTCCCCTTCTTCCTGGTTCGCTATCACTGCTCTGAGGGACTCCATCTTGATTTGAACCTTTGTATGTAAGTGTTCAAATATTTCAGATTTAGAATAGGTCTCACCGAGCCGTCTGGCTTCAGTACCACAATATAGTGTGGAATAATACCCCTTTCCTTGTTGTAGGAGGGGTACTTTGATTATCACCTGCTGGGAATACAGCTTGTGAATTGTTTCCAATACTGCCTCCCTGTCGGAGGGAGACGTTGGTAAAGCAGACTTCAGGAACCTGCGAGGGGGAGACGTCTCGAATTTCCAATCTGTACCCCTGGGATACTACTTGTAGGATCCAGGGGTCCACTTGCGAGTGAGCCCACTGCGCGCTGAAACTCTTGAGACGACCCCCCACCGCACCTGAGTCCGCTTGTACGGCCCCAGCGTCATGCTGAGGACTTGGCAAAAGCAGTGGAGGGCTTCTGTTCCTGGGAATGGGCTGCCTGCTGCAGTCTTCTTCCCTTTCCTCTATCCCTGGGCAGATATGACTGGCCTTTTGCCTGCTTGCCCTTATGGGGACGAAAGGACTGAGGCTGAAAAGACGGTGTCTTTTTTTGCTGAGATGTGACTTGGGGTAAAAAAGGTGGATTTTCCAGCTGTTGCCGTGGCCACCAGGTCCGATGGACCGACCCCAAATAACTCCTCCCCTTTATACGGCAATACTTCCATGTGCCGTTTGGAATCTGCATCACCTGACCACTGTCGTGTCCATAAACATCTTCTGGCAGATATGGACATCGCACTTACTCTTGATGCCAGAGTGCAAATATCCCTCTGTGCGTCTCGCATATATAGAAATGCATCCTTTAAATGCTCTATAGTCAATAAAATACTGTCCCTGTCAAGGGTATCAATATTTTCAGTCAGGGAATCCGACCAAGCCACCCCAGCGCTGCACATCCAGGCTGAGGCGATCGCTGGTCGCAGTATAACACCAGTATGTGTGTATATACTTTTTAGGATATTTTCCAGCCTCCTATCAGCTGGCTCCTTGAGGGCGGCCGTATCTGGAGACGGTAACGCCACTTGTTTTGATAAGCGTGTGAGCGCCTTATCCACCCTAAGGGGTGTTTCCCAACGCGCCCTAACTTCTGGCGGGAAAGGGTATAACGCCAATAATTTTCTATCGGGGGAAACCCACGCATCATCACACACTTCATTTAATTTATCTGATTCAGGAAAAACTACAGGTAGTTTTTTCACACCCCACATAATACCCTCTTTTGTGGTACTTGTAGTATCAGAAATATGTAACACCTCCTTCATTGCCCTTAACATGTAACGTGTGGCCCAAATGGAAAATACGTTTGTTTCTTCACCGTCGACACTGGAGTCAGTGCCCGTGTCTGTGTCGACCGACTGAGGTAAATGGGCGTTTTAAAGCCCCTGACGGTGTTTGAGACGCCTGGACAGGTACTAATTGGTTTGCCGGCCGTCTCATGTCGTCAACCGACCTTGCAGCGTGTTGACATTATCACGTAATTCCCTAAGTAAGCCATCCATTCCGGTGTCGACTCCCTAGAGAGTGACATCACCATTACAGGCAATTGCTCCGCCTCCTCACCAACATCGTCCTCATACATGTCGACACACACGTACCGACACACAGCACACACACAGGGAATGCTCTGATAGAGGACAGGACCCCACTAGCCCTTTGGGGAGACAGAGGGAGAGTTTGCCAGCACACACCAAAACGCTATATTATACAGGGACAACCTTATATAAGTGTTTTCCCTTATAGCATCTTAATATATAATAATATCGCCAAATAAGTGCCCCCCCTCTCTGTTTTAACCCTGTTTCTGTAGTGCAGTGCAGGGGAGAGCCTGGGAGCCTTCCTAGCAGCGGAGCTGTGTAGGAAAATGGCGCTGTGTGCTGAGGAGAATAGGCCCCGCCCCCTTTTCGGCGGGCTTCTTCTCCCGTTTTTCTGACAACCTGGCAGGGGTTAAATACATCCATATAGCCCCAGGGGCTATATGTGACGTATTTTTAGCCAGCATAGGTACTTTCATTGCTGCCCAGGGCGCCCCCCCAAGCGCCCTGCACCCTCAGTGACCGTTGGTGTAAAGTGTGCTGAGAGCAATGGCGCACAGCTGCAGTGCTGTGCGCTACCTCATGAAGACTGAGAAGTCTTCAGCCGCTGATTTCTGGACCTCTTCTTTCTTCAGCATCTGCAAGGGGGTCGGCGGCGCGGCTCCGGTGACCCATCCAGGCTGTACCTGTGATCGTCCCTCTGGAGCTAGTGTCCAGTAGCCTAAGAAGCCAATCCATCCAGGTGAGTTCACTTCTTCTCCCCTAAGTCCCTCGTTGCAGTGAGCCTGTTGCCAGCAGGACTCACTGAAAATAAAAAAAAACTAACAAAACTTT